>NC_056747.1:1003640431-1003917931 GCF_019279795.1 Protopterus annectens | reverse complement strand
AAACAGGTTTAACAAAAAGGGGCTTACAGTATCCTCCATCATTTTTGTCAGACTGCTGTCAGTAAAGAAGTAGAGTGTATTGCATGCGTTAGGACTTAATAGAGCTGATTATTTCATACATCTTACAAATATTAATATGCTACTGAGGTTCTTAAATGCTGCAGGATTATATTACATTTTTGCAAATAACTCAATTCACACAAACAATGAAAAATGAAGTATTATTGATCAGTGAGCATGCATTTGTAGAGCACTCAGGAAGTATTGCAGATTAATTTTTTAATATTCCTAAACTAAGTATAAGTAGGATTTTTTTTTCATTTTGTAACTGTACTGAGTATTAAATGACTACTTTTACATATACTGTAATACCATGTGGCTAAGGAATAAAAGAAAAAAAAATCTCCTCAAATGATTGTATCTTCTGAATGGCCCAGTGGTTTGTTACATCACTATCTAACACTTTCTTCTTCCACAAAGGGCTGAACTATGCAAATTTGCATGTATACCCCCCACCACACACACACAAAACATATTCAGATAAATGCACAGACACAGGGATGGAAAAGCATGCATAATTTATGATCTGTAGTAATACACTGAAATAGCAAAACAAATCTACCCATTTCTGTTTTTTTAAAAGAGCAGCTGACGCCTTCTGATCAGGGTTTGAAATAAATAAGTTCAGTATAGTTTTTTCTTGTTATTTATTATTCTTATAATATGATAAAAATCTGTAAATTCATTTGCATCGTGTGTGTTTTCTGTACCTAAGATCATAGAAAATAGCTTCACAGTTAATTTACTTTGCTGCAAGCTGTGATGTTACAATTGATGAGTATGACTTCAGGTAGAAAATGAGGTATACATGCACCTGATCTCATAGAGAAGCCTAATAAAAATATATATTCATGCAGATTTGCAAAATATAATTTTACTTGCAATAAAAATATACTATATATAGTGGTTAGGTAATTCCTGTACCTGGTGGAGCTGATCTCAGAGTCCTTACCCCTCTGTAATGCACATTGATTAGACCTATTATAGAATGCATTGCCCCTTTGGGATGTATCTTACTTGACATAGCAGTCAGCTGGGAAGACCCCAGAGGTTTCTAACTAAGAAGATCACAGACTTAATAATCCTGGGCTACCAGGAAGAGTCTGGAAGCCCTGTCCCTATATTTTCTTTTCCCATAGACTCCTTAGGGGTTAACTCTGCCTTGCTTTTCAGACCATTAGAGGTCCAGTAGTCCAAGGCCTCTTATATTTCTACCTAATCAAAGTTCAACAAACACTAGTACCATGGATATGAACCTAATTCAGCAAATCAACAAGTCAGAGTAGCCAGGTAGAATTGTCATACAATGCCTACCCGTACTCTGGAACAAACTTCCACTCCACATTAAGCAGTATGACACACTTTCTTCCTTCAAAAAGTAGTTAGACAATTGGATGGGTGTTCATTAATTCACCCCTGGCATAACTAGCCTGACACTCTGAGAAAAAGGAGGTAAGGTCTATGGGAAAGAGTGATATAAATAACAGAATAAAAATGAGTGAATGTACAAATGTGTGACATACAAAAAGACCGAATGACAAAACATTGAAAATGATGCTGCCACTAGCAGTAAGCCCCAAGTACAAAAACTGGGTCAAGCGTTTTCTAAATAGTGATATTGTTAGGGGAAATGTCTTTTGCTGGGTAATATGTAGGTCTGGGGTTAGGATGACAGGTAGCATTATGGGTAAGATTAGCACACATGATTAAGAAAGCGCAGGGTGGTGTATACCATTACATAAGAAAAAAAGACACAGAACTCACACAACACCAACCTGGCATGGCAGTGATTACATCCCCTTGCCCAACTCTTCCTCTAACCCTAACCTGAGAATACTCATACATACATACTAATCGCTACAACATGATCTTACACATTTTCTTAGCCTACCACCTTTTCAGTCAAATATTCATTTTCCTGCGCACTCCTTCTTACCTACCCTATATAAAACTTGAATTCAACAATATGCGATTCACTGAAAGGAGCATTTGCTGATTTGTGTTCTATGCTACACTCATGCACATTTGACAACTAAAGGAGTTGTCAACCATTTGAATAACAATTATATATATATGTGTGTATGTGTGTGTGTGTGTGTGTGTGTGTGTGTGTGTGTGTGTGTGTGTGTGTGTGTGTGTCTGTGTGTCTATGAATGTTTGGAAAGCAAGAAGATCTGTGGAGAAGTATAATTAATTGAGTCTACCCTGGTGAAACGTTTTTGGCAAAAAATAACATAATCATAATTAATGAAACTGCTATTATTAGTCGCAACTAACTTAGGGAGAGTCATCTGTGCAGTTTGTTGTTAAATATGTGTGGAAAGTATTGCTGTACAAAGCATACGCTTAGAAAACAGAGAAGGGAGTGGTTGCATGTGGTGCTAGAAAAGGAAGACAGACATATGATAGGGATGACAGAAATGGACAAATGAGAATCAGAGATGGGAATTGGTACTCCTTGCATAGAAGCTACACAGAAAAGACAGGGAAGACAGGACAGGTATGGACTATCAGTCTGTGTGAAAGAAGGTGTCGCATATCATGAAATGGACAAGAATTAATGTCTGGGAAGAAGCAGAACCAGCAAAATGAATGCACTAGCAGTCAGATTAGATAGGAGCAAAGCAGAGGTCTGGTGGTCTGATGGTATCTGGAGGCTACAGAATATTATCAAAGAAGAAAAGAACTTATAAAGGATATTAAAAGCATAGAGAGACAACAAAAGGGAAACCTAAACATAACTGTTTTGAAATCTAGAGTAAGTCAAGGAAAATGAGGTAGAAGTAATATTAGATGAGAAAAGATTTGAGAATTACATCAAGATAACACTAGTAAAACAGAGGCTATTACATGGAGTCTTAAGTAAAGCAGTGACAGCCAAGGATGCAGACGTCAAAGCACCTTTATAAGTTCATAGACGGTTACTAGGCTAGCAGCCCTAGAGCCCTTATAAGCCATGTTAATTCTGAGTTGCTTCAATTGTCTTTGGTTAGATGGATGTAGTTCTCAGAGTGAATCTATGATAAACACCAACTACTCCTACCCATGAGGGATATGGGTGCCACCCCTAGGGTGAAACTGTGGTCTGCCATCCATTTGTCCATGTTGCACTTGAATAGAGTCAGTTAGGAGCTCTGCTTCTTGTAAATTGGAAGTCTAATCCACAGTAGTGGCAATCTCTGGGAGATATATTTGGCTCTTCAACTTCTTCTTCTTTTCCCGGTTAGGGGTTGCCACACCGGCACCCAACCTTCCACAGAAGGCACACGCACTCACACCTAGGGCCAATTTAAAGTGTTCAATCCACCTACAGCATGTCTTTGGGAGGAAACTGGAGCACCCAGAGGAAACCCACGTAACCACAGAGAGGACGTGCAGACTCTGCACAGAAGGCACCCCAGCCGAGGATTGAACCGGAGAACCTCTTGCTGTGAGGCGGCAATGCTAACCGCTGCACCACCGTGGCCGCCCTATATGCAAGTAATAAAAACAACATACAAAATTCCCCAACAGGACTGGCAAACTTTACAGAGTATTCTGTCATATTCGCAAGATTTAAGTAGAATAATTAACAATTCTTCATTTAAAGAAATACCTAAATTTATGAAATACATATACAAAATCATATATAATGACTTTGACATGGGAAACAGTATTTCAAAATTTTACAAAATATTGATAAACTATAAAACAACACCTAAAACCTCATATTGGAAATATATAACAAAACGACACTCAGTACAGTTAACTGAAGATATTAAAACAAATATCTTATTATCAATAAAATATACATCCTTTACAGAATACTGGAAATTTTTTAATTGGAAATGCTTGCACAGAGCATTCTTAACCCCAAACAGAATCAGTAAAATTAGTTCTTCCATAAAAGGAATATGTTGGAGATGTGAGCAAGTACACAATGTAGATTGGAACCACATTTTCTTTGATTGTGTTATATTTAAACCATTTTGGAATGGCATTAATAACTTTCTACAAGTTTTATTCAATGAATCATTTTATTTAACTAAAGCTCTTGTATTATTAAATGTGAACGGAGGTCCTCATTTGAATAGGTCAAACATGTATCTAGTATGGACTATACTTGCAATTTCAAGGAAGTGTATAACAAGAAGATGGAATACAACCACAATACCAACTTTGGAAGACTTCTACAGCCTACTGAAGACCACAGCATTATTGGAAATTAAAATTATGTTCTGTTAATGTCACAGGCTAGGTTAAGCTCCTAGAGTGAGTGACTTTTGTGCCATTTGACTTGCGGATGTGCAGCATATCCATCAGGGCAGTGTCAGAGACCGCCCTGTAGGCCAGACACAAGTCACTTCTTAGCAGCCTATATGATGCAGAGTACTATCCAAGTAAGTCATGGTTTGGAGTCCCTGTATTTTCTTGGTGAGAAACCTCTGTAGTCTCTCCAGCTGCTGCAGGTGTCTGGTGAGGTACATGCAGAAGGGAATATTGCACTCTATTAATGGTCTGATGAGGGTCAAGTACAGTGGAGTTATATCATCCTTAGACCTAGATGCAATGCCCTTACTTATGAGCTGTGCATTGTAGAAGGCTTTTCTTACCACTGTGGAAACTTGGTGGTTGAAGTTCAGATTGTCATCTACCTGTAGATCTTGCAACACTTGGTTTGAACTTGGGGGGGGTGCTGTCAATATTGTAACTAGCAGGGAATTCTTCTTTGCCAAAGGGGGATAATAATGCATGTTTTTACATTTAGTTTTAGACCATGACTTTGGCACCAGTCATTTGTCTATGTTAGCCCCTTCTGTAATATGTTAACATCCTTGGGGGACTCAGTGATTGCACCCAATTTGAAATCATCAGTGAACATCAGTGAGCTTTAAGAAAAAAAATGATTACAGTGTGGTTTGCAACTGGAAGATGGATAACAGAGCCTAACTACAATATATATATATATATATATATATATATATATATATATATATATATATATATATATATATGGCACAATAGGAAAGCAAAACATTGTAAACTTGGAGGCATGACTGAAAAGATGGTGGTTGCCAGGAAAAGTGAATGAACCATAAAAAAAATTAGAAACACTATCAGCAGAGATGAAATAAGGGTAAGAAACGAGAATAAGGATAAAAAAATTAAAAAAGGTGATTACCAGAAGAGGAAACTAAGAAAAGTGCCAAGAATGAAGACTAGGGTGTATTATAAACAGCAATAAAGCTAGGAAATGAATGGCAATTTATTTATTTATTTATTTTATTTTACATTTGTTGACTGGGCTAGTCCAACTGGATATATGAAAAGTAACAAATAGTAAACCAGCGGTGGAGGCAACCATGCAGCAAACACAAACACTGTCAGCGATAAAATAAACATCTTGCTTTAATGGTGTACACAGGTAAGCGCTTTCACATTCGCTTCATCAGACCAAAAAACACCACCTCTAAAAAACACACTTTATATAGTCGACGACAGACTATGACGTAGTATACTAATTAAAACAAATTAAAAATTCTGTACAACATATATAAAAAAGAGTCCATATAAGATGTTTAAATTACAAAAATATAAAATACAGACTCCAAAATGTAATGCCAAATACTAACACATTCTAATAAATATGTCTGTACTAATAATGTTACATTAATAAAAGTTGGCATAAGGAAGTCTGACAAAAAATGTAACAGAGAGGATAATATATAGTGTCAAGAGAACCCATGTCGCTCTTAAAAGGTAGCAAAGGGGGGAGAAGAAAGGGATGTAGCCAAGGGAGTCAGATCATGGCAACCCCATAAATTATCTTCAGGATTTCAATATGGGTTTAAGGGAGGCCCTCTCAACTAGATATATGTCCATTTTCAGTAGAAACCCAGGGAGATAAGCTCCGCTAAACAGATAATAGCAACATCAGGTACAATACAATTTTAAGACTAGAATGCAATTTTACATAGCAGTTTAGTAATCATATAACTTACATATTTAAAAGAAAGAAAGCAAGTATTTATGAGGCAGAGACATGATTGATACAGTAGAAAGCTTGCAATGCAAGTTCATACTCTGTAGAGGTTCCTTAGAAAGACAACATAAAAACCTGACAGAAAGTGTAGGAAGCCAAAAAAAATAAAGATAACGGCAGAAATAGACCTAGCAGAATGAATTAAGTTGTTAACAAGGATTCATTTAGTTATACAGTAGAATGGAAAAAAGAAATAGAGAGAAGAAATTACGTTAATAGAGGATAGAGGATTCCCTAGAAGGAAAGACATCCCTGATCAGTATCATCAAGAAACTATGATCCCTCATTAAATCATCCAAGGTGAGCTTCGAAAGAAAAATTGCCAAGGACTCCAAAGATAACCACAAAACATTCTTTAGCTATGTCAAGAACCTAAGTGGAAACTCTCAGATCTGCTCTGAGTTGGTGCAGAATGGCACAAAATACACTGAACTGACTGACATTGCCAACATTTTGGCAGACAAGTTCAGTGCAAACTTCACATCCCTCTCACCCGCTAAAGGGCCCATAAGCATAGCAGAAGAATGTAAGGCCCCGGCAATCACCAACACACAGGTTAAAACAGCCCTATCAAAAGCCAAAAACACAGCCTCAATTGGACTGGATGGTGTCCCAGGCTGTGTCTTACAAGAGCTCCAAATGAACTAACCCCTCACCTAAACACACTGTTCAAACTCAGCCTCTCTACATGCTACGTACCCTCAGAGTGGTGCACAGCAACAGTTATCCCACTCCACAAAGGTATCGCCACAAAGGACCCCAGGAACTACCGCCCTGTAAGCCTGACTAGCTTGGTCTGCAAGGCTATGGAGAGCATCATCATGGAACTCATTAACAGAAACACTGGGAACCTCCAAACTTTGGACCCCACACAGTTTGGCTTTGTTAAGTGCAGGTCATGCTTCCTAGACCTGGTGGACCTCTCTGAGACAGTTGCCAAGGCATTAGATGAGGGTAAGGAGGTCCACACAGCCTACCTAGACCTTGCAAAGGCTTTCAACACCATTCCCCATTCTGGTATTATAGACAAACTCACCAACCTGAACATTAACCCCTATGTCATGAGATGGGTTGCAAATTGGCTAATGGACAGAACCCACACGGTGAGAGTTGCAGACTCTAGGTCTGACCCTAAATCGGTTACAAGTGGCGTCCCCCAGGGCTCAGTCCTAGGACCCCTCCTGTTCGGCATATACTTCTCAGAGGTACAGACAAGCACAGGAGGACTTTGGCTGACCAAGTTCGCAGATGACTGCAAACTAGGGGCTATAATTGATTCTCCGGCTGATACAGAAGCCCTCCAGAAGGGTCTCACTGAGACAGATACCTGGAGTCAAAATCATGGCCTCATGCTGAATGCCAAAAAGTGCATAGTCATCCCCTTTGGAAAAAACAAAGTACCCGCGAACTACCACATAGGTGGTAGTCCCCTAAATACAGAAAAAGTAATAAAGGATCTGGGGACCCAAGTAGATAGCAATCTCTCCTTTGATAATCATACTGCCAAGATGGTTAGAAAGTCCTTCTATGTAGCCTACCTAATCTCAAATGGGTTTGCATCCACAACAAAGGAGATTATCGTGTCTCTCAACTCATCACTTATTAGACCCATTATAGAATACAATGCTGCATTTGGGATGTACCTTACAAGACACCTGCAACAGCTGGAGAGACCATAAAAGTACCTCACCAAGAGGATTACTGGCCTCAAACAGATGACGTATGCAGCCCGACTAAAGAAACTCCAGCTGTACTCGGTTGCATACCGCTTACTCAGAGGTGATCTCTGCTTGACATACAAGGCCATGTCCGACCCAGAATTGATGGATATGCTCCACCTAAAAAAAACAAATCCCTGACAGCCACACGCTCAAGGGATATAAACCTTACCACACCGATAAATAGGATAAAGGATCTGGGGACCCAAGTAGATAGCAATCTCTCCTTTGATAATCATACTGCCAAGATGGTTAGAAAGTCCTTCTATGTAGCCTACCTAATCTCAAATGGGTTTGCATCCACAACAAAGGAGATTATCGTGTCTCTCAACTCATCACTTATTAGACCCATTATAGAATACAATGCTGCATTTGGGATGTACCTTACAAGACACCTGCAACAGCTGGAGAGACCATAAAAGTACCTCACCAAGAGGATTACTGGCCTCAAACAGATGACGTATGCAGCCCGACTAAAGAAACTCCAGCTGTACTCGGTTGCATACCGCTTACTCAGAGGTGATCTCTGCTTGACATACAAGGCCATGTCCGACCCAGAATTGATGGATATGCTCCACCTAAAAAAAACAAATCCCTGACAGCCACACGCTCAAGGGATATAAACCTTACCACACCGATAAATAGGACGTGTTGGAGGGATAGAGTCCTGACCCAGAGACTCCCCATGCTTTGTAACAAGATTCCAATATACATCAGGCAGAGCCCCTCACTAGCATTCTTCAAGAGAAACCTTGACAGGTTGATGGGAAACAGAAAATTTACCCTGGGGATCACTGCAGTGGCTCTGCTGGACAGAGGCACAGGGAACTAATGGCCCTGCTGCTCAGAGGCACAGGGAACTAATCTAAGGGGGTGGCGAAAGCCAACACACTCTGTCTAGGCTTATAAATGCCCTTGGGCAGATAGCCTAGTACTAACCTATGAACCTATGAACCTAGGATGGGCAGGATGTAACAGGAGGCAGAAGACAAGAGGAGGTCCTCAATAAATTCTTTGCACCAAAGTTCACCACTGAAGTTTGAGGAAAGAGGTTGTTTTACAAAGGGACAAAGGCAAGGGGGGATGAACAGATAAAACACTAAAGCTTGAAGCATGCAAATGGAAGTGGCTAACCTGACAGAACACAAGAAACAAACACGTTTGCCAAAATGTAAAAATCTGGCTACATTTCTGACAAATCCTATTACAGAAGCATTTATCTAGTCATTGTTTATAAGAAAAAGACTAGATAGTGGGAAGAAAGCTATAGTATCAATAGTAATAGTATCAAATAAAGCAGCAAGAATGACCTAAGAAACTATATGCCAATCAGGCTGAGCTCTGTGAAAAAGGCTAGCAGCTTACTTGGAGAAAAAATGTCTCTAAAAAAATTTCTGCACAGATCAATAGCTAAAAGATTTTGCCAATAACATGCAATCAAATTTTATGCATGGATTACCATGGAAATGGCTACAGACAGTCAAGCTGATGTATTGGATTGTGACTTCAGCTATGCTGCTGACTCTGTTATTATGCAGAGGTTTACTGAGCAAACTCCAAGGGATGGGAATAGGCAAAAGACTAGTAAAATAAATTAAAATGTCTAAATGGGAAGACAAAGAATGCACTTTTGAGGGAGGCTCTATCTGGGGATGCAGCAGTAATCTGTGGTGTGCTGTAGTAGTCGACACTTGGACCATTTGTCTTTAATCTTTTTGTCTCAGAACTGACCAAGGGCATCAAAAACAAGTTCACTCTGTTTTGCAGGTAATATCAGATTGTGGATAGTGGTTAACAATGGAGGTCCAAGTGTGGTATTACTAAGCCATCACACATGAATGCAGAAGCACCATTTGCTTATAGAACCATTGCTGCAAGGTGCCCACTTCAGATCTTCATTCCACGCAGAAGCCACTAGCTATCTGTTGCTTTACAGTTAAGCATCAGTCTTGTGGGTGTTCTTTTTCGGCACATAAGTGCTCCTTTCCTTTTCCACCTGTTTGCCAGCTTTTTTTTCCATCCATTGAGGGTAATTTGGTTGGATTCTAACTTCCTGGTTGCATTTCCTCAGTATTGTGTGTATTGAGGCTACACTGCTTCGCACGACCAGTTTGAGCAGTTTTGATTTTCTGCTTTTTCCAGTCTTGTGAAACCATGGAGTTATAAGTAAAAAGAAGTGGTGTGTGCATGGTGGCTTGTTCACCCACAAAAATGGTGTTTCTTATGAATTCAGCTGGACTTCAGGCCAGTTGTGTTCTTGTATTCTCAAATCAATCGAGAGTGAAGAGCTGCTTAGTTATTTGATATGTCTTATTTGATCACAGTGGAAACATATTTGTCATCATTTTTAAATAAAAATAGTAGTACTTATCTTTGAGAAATTGTCCACAAAAATATATAAAGAAAAATGTTTGTGGTAAATAAATAGCACCTAAGTATTTTCATAGCCAGTGTTTATTTTGCTTCAGAACTTCTCAAGGAGTAGGCAATAGATTTACTTAAAGTGATTTAACAAAGCTACTAAAATCAGAAGGATACAAGTAATATAAAGCTTCCATTTACAGAAAACTATGCAACTGGAAAGTGCATCCAGTGTCATTCTGGGTTATCCATCATGTTAGATGTGAAAGAAATTATCAAGGGAAGAGGTAGATCCCAATAACATTAAAGAGATCCTTTCAGGTTTTGAGTACCAGAAACTCCCCCTAAGAGACTCCCATCATGGCAGAGTAACTATTACAAAAATGGGAAGAAAGAAGAAGCCACTGAGGTTGGTGCCTCTAGATAAGACAGCCAAACCCAAGCAGATTTCTGCTGGCTCCTGACAAATTCAGAGTAGCATTATGCAGCAATTCAAGAGAAGAAAATCATGGTGGAAACATTTTCCTTTAAAAATCAGGGTGGAAACATTTCCCTTCATGGTGCATGATTCACAGGTGGAGTCCCTTTAACACAGCTTTTTGAAACTAGCATTGATTTTACCAACACCAATGCATTTCTTACTAAGAAAATCTGTGCAGATATTATCAGTACAGGCCTGGCCTTGGCAGCCCCTGAAGTAATGATGGATATTGAGCTGGCAAAGGTTGGTTGTTTTACAGTTTGACAACTGACATTGATGCTACTTCCAAAAACATATTATATAGATTTTTACTCAGTAATATTTTAAGGATTTCCAACAGGCTTTGAGTACTACATGACAGCAACTTTAATTATACTACAGGAAGCAAAACTAGATATGCAGTGGTGGTCTTTGACTCCAGTACTTCCATTAAGAAAATGAGGATAAGATGCCCAACTTCTTCACTTATGTGGGAAATAAACATTTTATTTGAAACAGCTTGATTGAATAAAAGTGATCAATTTAGATCAAGAAAACATGGATTTTCTGGATTTGGTAGCACTCAAGAAGTTGATATTTTTCAAGATATATTCATCTGCAAGGTTAAATACTTAAGTTCTTTTATATCAAGCTTTTCCATATAGTTTCATGTTATGTGTACTCATTCTGTTATTGGCTAGCTGAAGGCAGTTTACCAGCTTGGCTGAGAGTCAGGTACCATTCATTCCTATTCCCCCACCCCCATTAGTTTGACTCTATACAGACTATGTCTGTCAACTCCCAGAACAGGTAGCTTACATCCTTCTAAGTTGGGAACTGCTGATTGAGGGCTCAGTGTCTGTTATTCTAAAAGTGTATTAATTCTGGTTTAAGCACTTGGGCTTCAAGCCAGTTATCTTACATTAAGAGGGTTCGTGGTCTGCACTCTTGTGGGAGGACAGGCTGGACTTTGCACTTCTGAGCTGGGAATTTCTGGTTAAAGGCTTATAGTGCCTGCATATTTGAACTGCTTCTTACTGAAATTGGTACACCTTGTTTGCTGTAGCATAGACTAGATCCAGGCCTGCTGAATCTAGCTTTGTTTGTATAACTAGAGCACTAATCCAGGCATTCTTTAAAGTATTCAATTGTATTTATTACTGCTTGGTAGTAACTTGATTAAAGTGTAGCTATCATTCTAAGTCTTTTGGATTAAGCACTTGGGCATCAGACCAGTTGTTTTACATTAGGAAGGTTTGTGGCCTGCACTGTGGTGGCAGGACAGGTAGCTTACATCCTTCTAAGTTGGGATCTGTTGATTGAGGGCTCAGTGTCTGTTATTCTAAAAGTGTATTAGTTCTGGTTTAAGCACTTGGGCTTCAGGCCAGTTATTTTACATTAAGAAGGTTCGTGGTCTGCACTCTTGTGGGAGGAGACGCTGGACTCTGCCCTTCTGAGCTGGGAATTTCTGGTTAAAGGCTTATAGTGCCTGCATATTTGAACTGTTTCTTACTGAAATCGGTACACCTTGTTTGCTGTAGCATAGAAAAGATCCAGGCCTGCTGAATCTAGCTTTGCTTGTATGCTTGTTGTTTGTTTGCTTGTTATTTACCTGAAATGCTAATTTCACCTAAAATGCAGCTTTTCAGTGCTTCTGTGGATCCCTAGTGATATCTGCATTGCTTACTGTACTTATTTCCTTGTTTCACTTGAAAGAAAGTTACTATTTGTCGTTTTTGCATTTAAGTTACCTGTAACACATTGCATTTAAGTTACCTGGCACTTGCTCACTAAGTCAGCACTAAAAAATTAAAAGCACTACACCCTCACAAACTCCCCTTGAGTACCTTGTTCCCCATTGGCCCTTTTTTTCAATTATAAAGGAATTCCCAATACTATTCTAGCATGTCCAAAGGTCAGTTGTCAATCTCCTCTCCGGTCCAGCTGGTGAATCTGGGAATCTTGAGGCAATCCAACTAAAAAAATATCACCGTTCTCTAAAGTATCCCAGGGCAAAAACAGCATCAAAATTCAAAACGAAAACCTCAGGACACACCACGAGAAGTAGGAGCACAATCTTCTTTATTGCAACATGATGTTGCAATAAAGAAGATTGTGCTCCTACTTCTCGTGGTGTGTCCTGAGGTTTTCGTTTTGAATCTTGAGGCAATGTTACAACTGCCTCATGTACACAGACAACCCTCTCCTCCTCCCAACAAATTCCAACACATGTGAGAGATGCAACCATATAGCCAAACTGGAGGCTAAGCTCTCTCAACTCAGTACTGGCGTAACCAGTCAGGAGGAGAAGGAAACCACACTCACTACAATTCCAGTCTCACATAGACCTACCACGACAGCAAACCAAACACATAAACACACAAAAACATACTCGGAGGCTCTAAATAAAAATCTGCCTAAGCAGCAGAGACCTCCAAAGCAGACTACCAAGCAACTGCTACCCCAAAACAAAACACGTGAAACACATAGCTCACAAAACCAGTGTGCCGAACAGTCACAGCCCTTAAGGCTAAACAACACACCTGATACACTTGTAATAGGTGACTCTATCGTCAGGCACACTGGCATCCCGCTCACCAGGCTGAACAAGGAGAAGGTCACAGTGAGCTGCCTGTCGGGCGCTAGGATCCACCACATAACACAAGCACTCAGGTCACTCCAAGGCAAGTACAAATATGACTCAGTCATTGTCCATGCTGGTGTGAATGACCGGAGACGTACCTCCCTGGACTACATGAAAAGAGACATAGAGGAGCTCTCTGAGCATGTAGCCCAGGCCGGTATGACCCTGACCTTGAGTAGCATCTTACCCTCACCAAGAATGATGCCACAAAATGAAGACAAGATGATCAATTTCAACAACTGGCTAAGTACTGGTGTCATTCAAAGGGGATCCAATGCCTGTCAGCCTGGGATGACATGCTCGACAAGCCAAGATGCTTTGCTAGGGATGGCTTGCACCTGTCACCCCTGGGCTTTCGGATATTGGCAAAGGCTCTTGCTACCCCTATAGTGCCTTTTTTAGGCAATGCTCAAAAGACAAACCCACCTCCATAGGTATCACAAGGGATAAGAAACTAAGAGTAATGCTACTCAACACCAGAAGTCTAAACCTCATGATGTACGCACTCAAAACTCTCCTTAGCATGGAGAACATCGATATCTGTGCAATAAAAGAAACCTGGTTCAAGGCTCCTGAGAGCACCCCAGCACTACCAGGTTATACCTCATACCATGCTTTTCGGCCCCAAAACTTGGACCGAACCACAAAAGGAGGGGGAGTATCAATATTCGTCAAAGATACCCACACCTCCAGGTTGGTGGCAGAGCATAAGGCATCAGAGACTATCCATGTGCAACTAACAGTGGGTAAAACTGCCTTCCAGTTTATAGCCTGCTACAGACCACCCTCCCAAACCCAGGAAACCCACTCGGCCTTCCTGAGAACACTGGAAAATATGAAGGTCTCTCCAAACACCATTATATTGGGCGACTTCAACTACCCAAACATAGACTGGGAGCATTACTCTAGCTCCAACACCCTAGCCCAAAGTTTCCTAGAATTTATAAACTCAAATGCTATGGAACAACTTGTTACCACTCCCACAAGAGGGGAAAACATACTGGACCTGATCATCACCAACAAGGGGACTCTATGCTCCAGACCAGAAGTGTATCCCTCACTGGTAAGATCAGACCATAAACTAATCTCACTGGATATTCACATCCCGGCCCCACCCCCTGCCCAGAAAACCACAGTGAAAAACTTCTCTAAAGCAAATTTCACACTCCTCAAAACTGAGGTGGAATCCTTCAAAGCCCCCGGGCCTGTGGAAAATTCGGCCCAGACTGCAGAATCCTTTATAAACACATTCTATGAACACCTTCAGAAATGCATGGATCATGCAATCCCAAATAAAACCAAGACCCAATCCTCCAAAGGCAGACGTCCTGTCTGGTGGACCCCAGCCATAAACAAACTATACAATAGAAGGAGGAAGCTACTACATGATAGAGCAAAATTCCAAAAAGGGAAGGCATCTCTGATCAGAATTAGCAAAAAACTACGGGGACTCATAAAATCGTCTAAGGACAGCTTTGAGAGAAAAATTGCACAGGACACTAAGGATAATCACAAGGCTTTCTTTAGTTATGTTAGGAACCTGGGTGGGAATTCCCAGATATGCTCAGAATTAGTCCAAAATGACAAAAAATACACCAAACCCACAGACATTGCCAACATCCTAGCTGACAGGTTCAGCGCAAACTTCTCCCTCCCCCTCCCCACCAAAAGGGCAAATATCTATCCTAGCAGAGTGCTGCCCCCCTGACATCTCAGATGCTCAGGTAAGAGCCACCCTCTCCAAAGCAAAAAACACAGCATCAATGGGACCAGACAGTGTCCCGGGCTGCATCCCACATGAACTCCAAGAAGAGCTAAACCCAAAAATAAAACTACTGTTCAATCTCAGCCTTACTACAGGATATCTACCCAAAGAGTGGCGTACAGCAACAGTGGTCCCTCTCCACAAAGGTGGTGCCTCAACGGATCCTGGAAACTATCAGCCCGCCTGACTAGCTTGGTCTGCAAAGCTATGGAAAGGATCATCATAGACCTCATAAATAAAGGTATTGGGGACCTACAGACACTAGATCCTACCCAGTTCGGCTTTGTTAAGGGCAGATCCTGCCTCTTAAACCTGGTCGATTTCTTTGAAACAGTCACCAAGGCCATTGACAAGGGGAAGGTGGTCCACACAGCCTACCTGGACCTTGCAAAAGCCTTTGATACAATACCCCACTCGGACATTATAGATAAGCTCACCAGCTTAAATATAAACCCCTATGTCACTAGATGGGTTGCAAACTGGCTCAAGGACAGAACCCACATGGTTAGAATTGCTGGAGCCATGTCAGACTCCAAACCAGTTACAAGTGGCATCCCACAAGGCTCAGTCCTGGGACCTCTCTTGTTTGGTATATATTTCTCGGAGGTACAGGCCAACACGGAAGGACTGTGGCTGACCAAGTTTGCAGATGACTGCAAACTGGGCACCATAATTGACTCTCCAGCCAACACAAGCATCCTCCAAAAGGGCCTCATAGAAACAGACAACTGGTGCCAGAGCCATGGCCTCAAGCTAAACGCCAAAAAGTGTATAGTCATCCCCTTTGGCAAAAACAAAGTGCCCACAAATTACCACATAGGTGGTAATCCATTAAGTACAGAAGAAGTAATTAGGGACCTGGGCACCCAAGTTGATAGCAATCTCTCATTTGACAGCCACGTGGCCAAAGTGGTTAGAAGAACCTTTTATATAGCCCACCTAATCATGAAGGGATTCACATCTAGATCAGGGGAGGTCATCGTGCCTCTTTACTCATCCCTCATCAGGCCCATAATTGAGTACAATGCCCCTTTTGGGATGTACCTTACCAGACACCTGCAGCAACTGGAAAGACTCCAAAAGTACCTCACCAAGAGGATCAAAGGGCTCAAACAGATGCCATATGCTGCCTGGTTAAAGAAACTCCAGCTCTACTCAGTGGCATACTGCCTGCTCAGATGCGATCTATGCCTGACGTATAAAGCCATGTCCAACCCGGAATTAGTGGACATGCTGCACCTCAGAAAATCCAAATCCCATCGAGCTACGTGCTCAAGAGACTTGAACCTCAGCACTGAAATAAATAGGACATACTGGAGGGAAAGATTCATAACCCAGAGGCTCCCTTCACTCTGGAATAAAATCCCAGTCCAGGTTAGGCAGAGTCCCTCATTGACTCACTTCAAGACGAATCTTGATGAGTGGATGGGAGATCGTAGGTTTACCCCGGGTATCACTTCTGTGTCACTGTTAGACAGAGGCACAGTATACTAACCTCGAAAAAGGGCATAGCAAAATTAATTTAAAATGGGTGGCGAAAGCCAAGCACACTCTCGCTAGGCTTATAAATGCCCTAGGGCAGATAGCCTAGTATGAACTTATGAACCTATGGTATACTTAAACTGAGGTTAAGGAAATTTTATGACTGCTTTTAGTTGTAGAAACTTTCTTTTGACTGAAATAAATTTTCAGAAAAATTCCCAACAACAATATCAGAAACATAAGTCCACAAAAGAAGGGACATCTCATCTTCTTGGAGTCCTTAAAGGAGAGTCAGACAAGACAGAAAGTCCAAATGGTATTCAGTCCTTTCTCCTTTTCTTCTTCTGAACTCATACTTGGTAGGATGGTGATTTCACGGCTTCTGCATTCTTATCAACTGATTTCTGCAGACAAGTAGGATTCCAGCTGATTCCATCTGCTATCATTTCTGTAGGATATTTTTATTAGTCAGATACCTTGCATCCTTTCAAATCAGTTAGAGATAGTCTGAACATAGCTTTCCACTGTTTGTAAGAGGTTATTCATTGCATACCTCTCAATTGTTCTAAATTTCACAAAATACAAACATTTTTACTTCATATTTTTGGTCTTTTCCTCAAAAACATTTAGGTTTTCTAGCAAACCATTGAGTATTTTTTTTAATCTCAAAGAAAGACAATAAATGCAGATCAGTTTTGGATCTTTCAAACCTCAGTCACTTTGTGTTAGTTCAAATGCTCAGGATGGCAGCCGTAAAATCACTACTTCCACTACTGAATAAGTACATTTGGATATGGGGTATGCTTATTTACACATTCCGGAGGTAGCATAGCTCCGTTTTCATCTCATGCCCCGGGCAATAAATACAGTATCTGGCTTCAAAAGTTTACATGCTAAGGATCCAGGGAATTCAGACCTACTCTTACTAAGATGACAGGAATGATAGTGACAAATCTCATTCTCAATGCACTAGTATCTTTAGTGATCTTGTCTTTACACATAACAGAACAAGGTTAGCACTGCATTCTGCTTATACAATAACATTTCTAGGCATTGTGCTTGACTCTGCAGTCTCTAGAAGTAATGTAATGGTAATGGCTTCCTTTATGAAAAATGGAAACTATTTATGTAGCCATAGCGACACTACATTTCAGTGCCTTGCAATTCATGAGCTCCTGTGTCCTCCTGGTGCAAGACTGCATATAAAAAGACACAACACGTCCTATGTAAATTGTACACCAAACCACACTGCCTCATTAATGTTCAGCCCAATAGCCATAACACAAGACATGATTTGGTGAGCACAGTTGTCTAGTTTATTAATGGGCATTTCCAACCACCCCTGACAACAATCTCATCGGATAACGCTTACGGAACCATGTATGTTTCCTCCAAGTGCATGGACTTTGGTCTCAACAGGGGGTATTCCTACATATTAGCCTAAAGAAATGTTTAGAGTTGCTCTACCTCGAAATGTATTCAAGCCAAACTTGCTTAAAGGCAATCTCCAGATCAAGACATGTAACAGAACAGCTTTGTGGAGTCTAAATAAACACGAAAGACAAGGATTTTTCCATTTTGAAGGGAGAGTCCGTACATTTGAAAACAGGCAATAGCTCACAGCCTGAATTTTTAGCCAGCTATCTTCCAGGACTTTACAACAATTTGGCAGATTCACTTAGCACTAACTTGCTTTTAACTCAGAAATTGCAAGCAGTGAACTTTAACTATGCATCCAAGATGATGGGATTATCCTATGGTGGAATTTTTCTATATGATACAACTCATTGGGATTACCCTATGGTGAATCTCATTACAACAGTCTGACATACAGCATCCATGGGACCTAACAACATCCCAGGCTGCGTTCTACATGAACTACAGAATGAACTGGCACCCCACCTAAGCACCATGTTCAATAATAGCCTCACCTCAGGCTTTGTGCTCACTAAATGGCATACAGCGATGGTTATCCCACTGTACAAAGGGGTTACCACCACGGACCCCAGGAACTTCCACTACCTCATTAGCTGAATGAGCCTGGTCTGCAAGGCCATGGAACGTATCATCATGGAACTTATAAACAAAGACATTGATAATCTCAAAACTCTGGACCCCACCCAGTTCAGTTTGTAAAAGGCAGATCGTGTTTCCTAAACCTGATAGACTTCTTTGAAGCAGTCACCAAAGCCATAGACGAGGGTTAGGTGGTTCACACAGCCTATCTAGATCTCGCCAAGGCTTTTGACACCACCCTCCACTCTGGAATTATAGATAAACTCACTAAACTAGGTATAAATTCCTATGTCAGAAGATGGGTTGCCAACTGGCTCACTGATAGAACCCACACTGTGAAAGTAGCAGACTCCAAATCTGACTTCAGACCAGTGACAAGTGGAGTACCACATGGTTCAGTCCTGGGTCCTCTCCTGTTTGGTATCTACTTTTATAAAGTACAGGCTAATGCAGAAGGTCTTTGGCTAAAGAAGTTCACAGATGACTGCAAACTAGGACCCATAACTGAAGCTCCTAATGATGTGGACATCCCACAAAAGGGCCTCACTGAGACAGACGTCTGGTGTCAAAGCCATGGCCTCAAGCTCAATGCCAAAAAGTGCATTGTTATCCCCTTTGGTAAAAACTCTGTAGCCATGAGTTACCACATAGGTGGTAGTCTACTTAATACTGAAAGTGTGATAAGAGACCTTGGGACACAGGTGGACAGTAGTCTCTCCTTTGATAATCACATCACCACAGTAGTCAGGAAATCCTTCTACATGGCACACCTCATCACAAAAGGTTTCTCATCCAAGAAAAAAGAGTTAATTGTTCCCCTCTACTTGTCACTCATTAGACCCATTATAGAGTACAATGCCCCTTTTGGCATGTACCTCACAAGACATCTACAACAACTGGAAAGGCCACAGAAATACATCACAAAGAGGATTACCGACCTCAAACAGATGCCCTATGCAGATCGTCTCAAAAAATTCCAGCTTTACTCCGTCGCATATCACCTACTCAGAGGTGATCTCTACCTAACATACAAAGCTATGTCAAACCCAGAGCTGTTGGACATGCTCCACTTAAAGAAATCCCAATCCCTCCGAGCTACATGCTCTAGGGACCTAAACCTTGTCACCACAATAAACAGAACATGCTGGAGGGATAGATTCCCTGTCCCAGAGACTTCACATACTCTGGAACAAACTACCTATCTATATCAAACAAAGCTCCTCGTTAGCACTCTTCAAGAAAAATCTTGATGATTGGATGGGAAATAGGAAATTCACCCCGGGGATCACCTCTGTAGCTCTGCTCGACAGGAGCACAGGAAAATAATTTTCTTGGGTGGCAAAAGCCAGGGTACCTTTTTGGCTAGGCTTCTATAGGCCCTAGGGCTGATAGCCTAGTACCTACCTATGAACCTATGAACTTTTATTTCCTAGTTCCACATAGCCATGTATGTGTGGTGGAGGGGATGAAGCTGGGCACCTTTTGCTTTTCACAGACCTAATGTCTATAGTAAAGTTTCCCTTTATGCAGAATCTGCTAATTAAAACAACATGAGTCAGGGCAGATTCATTCTGATTGCTCCAAACTGGACTACATAACTCTGGGACACCACATTTTTGATCATGGCATTGTATCCTCTTCTCTGTCCTCTCCTTTGTTAACACTATCAATTTAGAGGCAGGGATCACTATTCCATATCACACTTGTATTTCTGAGTCTACACATATGGATGATTTGCTTGATATTCTTAGCACACATTCTTTAAACTCCAAGGGTGACATATTCTTACTGTAGCCCTGAAACATTCAAGCAGAAAATCCTATTTTCCCAGAGGTAACAACTTTGCTTCAAAGGCAAAACATCTAGTACTAGAAAGTCTTATGTGTAAATGGAAATGTAAATCCTTGAAACACAAATCCTTGCCCCAGTTTCTCAAATGTATTTCCTCTTGTACACATAATATCTAAACATAAGTACTTGCACAGGATTAGATTTTTAAGGAACCACATCAACAATGAAGTAAAATACATGCTTTTACTGGGGAGCAAGCTTCCACGCATCCCTCACACCCTTAAATTATTATTTTGACTTTGAGGTTTCTCCAACACTGGAGAAGAACATAAACTACAATAATAATAATAATAATAATAATAATATTAATAATAATATTAATTATAATAATTATAATGATGATGATGATGATAAACTCTTGTTCAGTCTATGAGCTGGCATGACTTCAGAAAAATAATATTATATACAACTGTGAGGACAAACATATTTACAATTGTGAGAGCAAATACACTGAGATACCAAGTGGAGAAAAAAAGTATGAATGAGAATGCAACATTGAAAATCTGTGCTTGAGCTAACAAAACGTGTGTAACTGACCCTCAAATAGCTGAATAGAAATCTTGTCCTTATGGGACCAGATTAGTTCACTGTACCCTTTTACTTGTCCAGTGAAACTTTTAGACTAACTCCATCTCCTCAGTGAGTTATGCTTGTATTGTTCCTGTTAAATTATATCTGCTATGTATCTAAAACTAAATACCATTTTGTCCCACTATGTCTTCACTGAGATCTTTAAGGAGTTTTCATCTCAGATCACCTATTCATTCATAATATATTTTTAGAACTCTAATCTTACGCTAGAAAAATTAATCTTTAGGTACTTTTACACAAGCTAAACCAATAGACCTAAAATTGTATTATGAAAAACTCTTGTCTTTAGTATTAGCAATCATTTGAAGAACTCTGAACATCAAGCCTTGCACTGCTTTAAGTAATGACAGATGATCAGTGGAAATGCATTCTTCTTTCCTGCCTAATGGTGTACCTGCAGTGTCTTTGACTTGATTAGTACAAGTGGTCATTAAGCTGGTCAGCTGTTATCTCCGTAATCTTGTGCCCCTAATGTTACTTTCCCCAACCATGTTTCTGTAATGTCACTTAAAGTGTAGAATTATAACTCATTTGGCTACTCAGCTCAGTGTTCCTTTTTCCCTCTCAGTGTATGATCATGGAGTTATTATACATATAAATATATGTTTTTATTTCCTCCTGTTTTCTTACATGTATTACACTCAGACTGCAGATTTCAGTAGTAAATAGCACGCTTCTGATAACAAATGAAGAGTTCATACATAAAAAGGAAACAAGTTGCGTTACTCAGAAAAGCAAGCACTAATATTTACACTCTTTTCTCAGCTAAATATTTCAGGATAAAATAAATATAAGACTAACAAACAGGCACTTTACCTTTGGAAAAATTATCAACCAGTTCCTCAGTCCTTCAGGAGTCCACATTCCTTGACTAAGCGCACACATACATATTTAAAAAGACCTACAGCAACTTGATAAATTCCTCTTGGTTTCCAGTATAAGTAGAATAAATCCAATTCAGACAGATTGCAGTTTCTCATACACTCTCAGACTGCCTTCTCTTTCTTTAGAAAGTCCCTTTGACTCCTTCCCATATTTTCTCTGAGAAAAGTCTATCCCTATGAAGGGTAACCCTAATATGCAGATTGGAGCAGCTATCATTTCTTTGGTAGCTTCAGTATTTATTTCCAGGCTGAAGACTCTATATCTGCTTTCTAGCATGTTCTGCCTAGTGTACATCCTAGGATAATCAGTGACATGCCTTTCTTCTCATATGACCTTCTAAGTGTTCAGTGCTGACTTAGCACACAGACATGTGCACACACACACACAACCACAGTTCTAGATGTTGATGGTTTAAAGATAGATAGATAGATAGAGCGATAGTTAAGTAAGTAAGGGAGTGCTGAGGATGACTTCTACCACATGAGGTGCAGAGGACCTCGAACTTTACAAAACTATGGGGTAAGCTGGTTTAAAAAGTTGTTTCCTGATCCTTTAAGGTAGAACAATTTAAGTTTGGCGGGTTGTAAGTTGAGTTATCATAGTGGAACTCTTTACCTCGGCATCTCTGAGTGGCTATATTTTCCCCAAGAAAGAGAAGACAAGATAGATGAACACTTTCTTAGTAAACTCGGTATTTGAGTCAACTGAGCTATCAGCTGGAGAAGATGAAGGGTGTTAGGAAACCTGATCAGCTGTTAAGCTCTTTCTTAAAAGACAGACCACAATTTTCTTCAGATAATAAAAGATGGTGTAAATGGTTAAAGAAAAACTTAGAACCTAAAAAATCTGATCTCCAACATTTCAATCTCTGTTGCAGTAGCCCAAGCTATGTGGGTTATATTTTTTCCTAGGTTATGACCACTGGCCAGCTTTCAATGCAATCGGGCACCTTCCACGTGTCCAGACTGCTATTGATTAGAACAGAGCCATAAGAGGCAGTTGGGGCACCAAAAGCTTCAGAGATTTCTTGCCACTGAAGTTCTTCATCTCTGCAGGCTTCATGGAACTGATGTCCAGATAGCTATCCTCTCAAGGCTGGACAGACAAATATCTTTCTGGGGAAAACCTTCACTACATTAACTTTCTGAACAAAAAGTATGTTTTTCTGTGAACATTTTATTTTTATGCTAGGAATCGGACTATTATGTTGCTAAATGGATTTTTACTTGTATAAGCTTTACTTGTGAGAAAGCTTTATAAAAATCTATTTACTTTAATTCATATTTTCCATGTTTTTGTGTAGAGATAGTATGCGTGAAGTAGGATTTTGTGCTTTTGGGGACTGTCTTACAAAAGTTTACCCCAGAACAGTTAGCTTCCTGTCAGAGGGTTTATCAACTCACTCAGACTCCACTTTATGCTTGTGAAGCTTTTTTCTTGGCCAGAATGTGGAGCAATTGTCATTTTCCATGGTTCTTGCTACCCTTATCCACAAGAAGAAAAAAAGTTGTTAGGGAGTCTTTGTGTGTCTAGCGGGCATCATAACTGCCTCAGCCACTTGTGTCTGACTCTTCTGTGGCCAAAACTGGTCCTTTGGACCACTCATCATTTACTTCTCGTTTCTCTGATGTAATTCCTTGGGAAGCTATTATGGACTGGGAAATCACCTTGTCCTCTGTAACTGTCTAACTAGGTAATGGCAAATCACTCTAATTGGGCTCAGGGAAGGAACAGGTGAAGCTATACCACTTAGTCAAGTTAAGGAGGGTAATTCCTGGGTCAGTCCCTTTTCACAGAATCTCTCTGAACAAAAGCAGAAACATAAAAATGTTTTTTCTTCTTCTTCTGTAACTTTAACTATGGACGGGGAAGATTTGCTGGGATTCGCCAAGGGATTGATTTGTTAATTCCGGTTCCTTCACTATCTTTTAATAGAAAAGAAAATGATTTCCCTCACACTGTGAGAATGATTCCCTGTCAGATCAGCAGGGAGGAAAGGAGGAGGATTATTCTGCAGTTAATGCTCCCCACGCTGAAGATTATGATTTTGAGGAAAGCATTTATTCAAATTTCCCTGCAGAAGAATTGTCTTTTTCTGACACCATTAACAAATTGAGATGAAATCACTATGTCCCAGTGGAAGTATCAATAGTTTGTTACAATCAGAGTTTTGTTAACCTGTAGTGATTCCTTATGTGTTATCCACTTTTTGAGGATGTTTTTTAATAGGCTGTATTATGCCTGAGAGCTCCCCCCCTCAAAAGTCAGACAGGTTATATAAAACACCTCAAATTTATTTTTCTCTAATCGCAAATCAGATCCTGCAGAGGTATCCTTAGTTAAGTCTGCTAAACACATTGTGAATGCTAACCCTATTCCTTCTGACAAGGGCTGGAAAGCTTTTGACAGTTTTTGGAAGAGACTTTATTCTTTTTCTTACCTTAACTTTTGGAATTTTGAACTGCCAGATTCCCATTAAAATATTTTATTGGCTTCTTTTGAGAACACAAGTAAGTTAGTGATAATCTTTCTACTTCTGAGGCTAACATTTCTTTAAATTCCTTTATTGTATCTGCTTTTCATGTAACCAAACACTTTTTAAAGTGCTCTTATGATTCTGCTGATGTTGTTCCCAAAGCTGCTGCTTCTGACTATCTTGTTAAAAGATTTGTTTTGTTACATTCTGAAAATCTACTGGAGGATGTAAAATCTGAATTTTTGAATTCATCCCTGGACAAAGATGTATTATTTGGGCACTCCGCTACTGAGGTCCTTAAATAAATTTGATGAGAGATAGAAATTGATTTAAGGAATCACACAGATTTTTCAAACCTCCTTTTAAAGTTCACTAAAAACCTTCCTTCCTTCCTTCCTTCCTTCCTTCCTTCCTTCCTTCCTTCCTTCCTTCCTTCCTTCCTTCCTTCCTTTTCAGGATTCTTTTATATCTCAGCAAAGTTCTACCAAACAAACTTTTAAAAAGCAGTGGCAAAGAGGCTCAAAAAATGGAGATCCTCTCAGAACCAAGGACAGTCCAAAAAGGTCAGAATGACTATTTCCCTCTTCTGTCCTCTCCTCATTTCCACCATAGCAACCTTCAAATGTCTTCCTCAGTCAAGTACTCCATCTTCCACAGATAGATTTATCCAACAGGGGTGCAGTTCGCAATTGGAAGCCCTTCCCCCGTTCAGTGAATTCCTCCTCATCCTGTGAACCAGACATTCATGTTTCCTCCTGTTTTATAGCAAATGGTACCTCAGGGATGATGATAGAATTTGTGCTGTCAGGTCAGATGGGACAACGTTTTTATTCAATGACTTTTCTGGAACCAAACAAAGATGGAACTTTGTGGCTAGTCCAAGACCTCTTCTTTTTCAATGTTTTTGTCATGATTCCAGCACTTAGTCTGTCCCTGAGATTAATAAAGGCTTACTGCAAAGTGGACATTTTATCTCAAAAGGTCTCCTAATCACACTAAGCCTTTCTGATTTAGAGACTGCTCTCCAACTCTGGCATTCTCTTGGCCAGTAGTAGGAGGGTGCTGGTGCTGAGGGGGGTGGTGGTGGTGCTGCAATTGGCAGATGCTGATTGGGTAAAAGTGCATTACCAGCATTCAGAAGTGAATGCCAATACTGCTTTATCAGTTAGTGCTGAAATGATTCAGAGCTTTGTGGGTGTGGTCTTCAACTGTAGCAAGCCACTCATTACATTTGTAGCAAGCAGTCTGCTACAATTTCTAAAAAGTTTTTTTTTTGTTCTTCGTCTTTTTATTTTTGGTCCTCACTCAGAGAGAGCCCTTTGATTTGATCTTCATGTTGAAGGTGGCACAGATAGGAAAATTGCACAAAGCACCAGAGTGGCTAACTATGATTCTGCTTCTGCTAATGTGGCACTCCAAGTCCAAGGGAGTGGCTAATGTTAATTAGCCATATGCTTTCCCACAGAAATGGAGATAGCACCCAAATTATTATTTTTGTAGGAGGAAAAAGTGAACAAAGTATTTTGATGTAATTTGCTCGTTAACTCCTAGGAGAGTATCATGGTACAGGTAAGTAGAGAGGAGCAATGTGTACGTGGTTTTGTGTGTGTGTGTGTGTGTGTGTGTGTGTGTGTGTGTGTGTGTGTGTGTGTGTGTGTGTGTGTGTATGTGTGTATATATACACATGTGTGCTTGTGTGTGTGTGTGTGTGTGTGTGTGTGTGTGTGTGTGTGTATACATGTGTGCGTGTGTGTGAGTGTCTGTGTGTGTGTGTGTGTGTGTGTGTGTGTGTGTGTGTGTGTGTGTGTGTGTGTGTGTGTGTGTGTGTAAGGGTTTGTGAAGGAAGTCGCCTGTGCTACAGCAATGCATGGGGTGGTAGTGAGAACTCTAGCACGTAGCATGGTCGGGTCTGAAATGCAAGTTCAGTTCATGACATGGTAATGAGCTGTTAATGAGGTGTTCATTTGTGCCACTTTACCATTTCTCTGAATTGGAGATTCTCTCTCTATCATGCTAGTTGACCAACCTGCATTGGACAAACATTGGAGCAGAGAGAAGCTCTCGGAATCCAGAAATTTATGCTTCTCTTTTTAGTGGAATATTTCAGTGAGCATTTGTCTGATGAATTGCTGAAAATGTTACATTATATTCTTTTACTTCAAGTGTTTTTGGGGATTTTGTATTCATTAATGTGTGTATTCTATCAAGTGTGATTTCAGTGTGGCACTTTCGGTAAATCCTGATTTTAAGTCATATTTTTGTTAATTGTCTCATTCCCAGATAAATAGTGCATAATTATTATATTTTCATGGTGTTTATGGTGTTCATAGCAGATGATTAATTTACCGGAATATGACTATGACAAATATGAACTTGGAGCAATTTTGTTCTTCTCCCAATTAAATGATGGCAGTTATCAACTGTGTCTTCCTCTAGCATTCATATGAATGTATGTTGTTTTTTATAAAATTGGCAGCTATCTTCACTCCTTTACTCCCTCATTTATTTTATTTTTTTTTTATTTTGCATTTGTTGACTGGGCTAGTCCAACTGGATATATGTCCATTTTCAGTGGTGGCCCGGGGAGAAAAGCTCCATTTACATCAAAATGTTTATAAACACAATGGTATGTACAAAGGCATTGGTACATTACAAAGCTTAGGCATACATTACATTTCAACTCATGTGAAGCTCAACATGAATTAATTGTTCCTGTAACAGTGAAATTATTTCAATGAAGTAAAAAGGCATGGTATTTTGTGATGGAACTTAATAGGTATATATGAGATACCAGAAAGGGTCTCATAAACTCATCCTTGAATAAATTAGGGTTTATGCTGACATTCACACCCATGCTATTGCAAGCAAACGTAAGTAGTAATATGGCAATGAATGTACACTTTGTTTTCAGGTAAGGAGATAAGATCATACCTGTTGAATGATAGAGGTATAATTCCTCCAACCATCCATCCGTCCATCCATCCATCTGTCCATCCATCTGTCCATCCATCCATCCATGCATCAATCCACCCATCCATCCATCCATCCATCCATCCATCCATCCATCCATCCATCCATCCATCCATCCATCCATCCATCCATCCACCCGCAGCTGCTTTTCCCATTTTTGCTCATGGGGTAGGGGTGTCACTTCAACATTGACAATCATCCAGAGCCAATGTTTACACTACTGGGCGCTTGCCTTTTTGTGGGACTATCAGAGGTATAAGTGAATTAAGAAAAACCTGAAATTCTATTAATTGTCAAGTGAAAACAAACTGTGAATATCAGGTCATATTTCACAGTGTAATATGCAAAAACTCATAACACACACACACGCACCCACATGCACCCACACGCACACACACACACACACACACACACACACACACACACACACACACACACACACACACACACACATGCACACATACTTGTATGTGCATGTGCATTTGTGTGTATGTACAATATATATATATACATATATATATATATATATACATATATATATATATATATATATATATATATATATATATATATATATGTGTGTGTGTGTGTGTGTGTGTGTGTGTGTGTATCTACCTGATAACATCGACACGCCAAAACACCGACAACGAAATAACCGACACGACAAAACCGAAAAAAAAGAAAGTTCAGAAACATGAAACTTCACATGCCCGACAAACCACAATCCCGACAATCAACAAAACAAATACCTTTCCCGAAAAACACATACACAACACAAGTACACCAAAAACCTTACAAACCTACACTAAACCTTACATATACAACTATCTATGCACTAACCTTAACCCAAATCCTAACCCTAAGGTCCGTCACTATCGCACACTTACCTTACCCGCACCCTAACCCTAACTCACTTAATCCGCCCCTAACCCTTAACTCTGTCACTATCGCACACTTACCTTACACGCACCCTAACCTTAACTCACTTAATTCGCCCCTAACCCTCAAGTCCGTCACTATCGCACACTTACCTGACCCGCATCCTACCCTAACGTCCGTCACTATCACACACTTACCTTACCCACACCCTGACCCTAACATCTGTCCTTATCGCACACTTACCTTAACATGTCGGTGTTCTCAGTGTCAGGATTCCCAACTGTCTGTCTTCTCCGGTGTCGGTGTTGTCATTGTCGGCGTTTAGAAATTTCGAGATTTTCAGGTAGACCCATATATATATATATATATATATATATATATATATATATATATATATATATATATATGACACATTTCATCTACAGAAATGTGTAATTACTGCTTGTGTGGTTTTGGATCATAATTATGATGCAAATTAGTGCTGCTCAGTATTTGTACCTTGCTTAGGACCACTGTTATGTTATATCTCTATTTCTAGAAATGTGTGTTTGTTCACCAGTGTTGTTTCACTGCATGTGGAGTTTTCTATTTTCTCAGTTGTTTAAGGTGTGTGAGTGGGGAGGTGATATATATATATATATATATATATATATATATGGGAGCACTTTACATGCTCGAATTACTGAAAGCTCGAATTACATATGGTCGAGACCATATGCTCGAGCTTTCAGTAACTCGAATGTGTAAAGTGTTAAAAAATAACACTTTACTTAACTTAAAACATTACTTACACACAGAGGCAAGGACCCCTGAATGCTCTGTGTGTAAGTAATGTTTTCATTTTCTTTGCGATGTTGACAGGAAACGGAAAATCCCCCGTTTTGCACTTCCGCATACAGCGCAAAATGGGAGATTTCCTTTTTCCCCACTGTAGCGTGATCTTGGAGTTGGTATATTTAAGGAGGGGGTGTGTGGGGCGCAGCCCCCCGCATGGGGAGTGCAGGGGGGCAAACCCCCCCTGCAAAAGTGATGTTTGACTGTTTTTGTTTTTTTTTTTACATTTCATTTTAGAAGTTTGAGTTTCCGAAAATCGAACTTATGGTCTCGACCATATGAAGTTCGGGTTTTTGGGAATTCGAGCTTCTAAAGTGAATCCATATATATATATATATATATATATATATATATATATATATATATATATATATATATATATATATATCCATCAACGGAAAAACTGGAACCGGATAGGAGCGTGCTGTATAAATAAAAGTATATCAAAATAACAGCAAGTAGAGCACAGCCAGGTAAGGTTCTTTAAGTATTGATGCTAGTGGCTATAATATTAAGCCACTATTTTTCAACCAAGCCTTAAAGCGTCTCATTCATTAAATATATTCCAAAACCAAGTACGCTTATAACTCACCCTTTACGAGCATTGTCCTTGAGTAAATTTCAACATAGGATCTGATGAAGGGTTAACATTGAAACCCGAAAGCACTTATCTGCATAACATTTTATTTTTTTTATTGTTTTATTTATGTGTGCTGTCATGCAATAAATTGAGGCTTTTCACAAAAAGCTCTTCACAGTGTCGTACGGAAGTAAATTTTGCAAGCAATGCTAGTAGGTTTTCCATGATGGAAACACTAGATGAAGGACTTGTTTGGTTGTTGAAATTTACTCAAGGACAATGCTCGTAAGGGATGAGTTTTAAGCGTACTTGGTTTTGGAATATATTTAATGAATGAGATGCTTTAAGGCTTGGTTGAAAAATAGTGGCTTAATATTATAGCCACTAGCATCAATACTTAAAGAACCTGCCCTGGCTGTGCTCTACGTGCTGTTTGCAGTTATTTATATATATATATATATATATATATATATATATATATATATATATATATATATATATTTATACACACGTATATATATATATATATATATATATATATACATATATATTTATTATATATATATATATATATATATATATATATATATATATATATATATATATATATATATATATATATATGGGTCAGCTTCATAACATCCATCAACCTTTCATTGACTTTCAAAATGTGGAGATGAAAACATTAGTTTACAATCCTGAACTCCCAGAACATTGTATTTCTTCTCCGGCAAAGAAAGCACTTGGCCACAGTGGTGAACTTTGCCCTTTCTCCACTGTAGTGTGATCGCAGAGTTGGTATATTTAAGTAGGGAGGTGGGGTAGGGGATGAAGCTCCCCACATGGGGGGGTGAGGGGTGAAGTCCCCACTTCAGTAGGTGTAATTAGCTTACGTTTGTAATGTTATCATTGGATGCCAAGTAGTTACTTTCCCATAAGGAAATATGATGTTCCGTGTGTGTGTGTGTGTGTGTGTGTGTGTGTGTGTGTGTGTGTGTGTGTGTGTGTGTGTGTGTGTGTATGTGTGTGTGTGTGTGTGCGCATGTGTGTGTGTGTGTGTGTGTGTGTGTGTGTGTGTGTGTGTGTGTGTGTGTGTGTGTGTGTGTGTGTGTATGTGTGTGTGCTTCATCCATTAATACTGTATATCAGAACAAATTACATTTTGGGGTTTATCATGTTTGGCCTTAAAAAAGCAGCATTTAAAAGAAAAATACACAGAAAATTATCTGTTCCTGAAACTGCCAAAGCCAGTGTAGCTGAAAATATTATGTATGAGAAACATCAGGTTTCAGTTTTGGTAATTCATTCAGATAGTTTTAAACTTAGGTTTATATGTTCATAGGTGTACACAAGGCTATCAGTTGAGATGACCAATAAGAGCCCAACTACTGCAATTCCCATATAAATTGTACTATGCAGAAGGAATTCATAATGACAGTTAATACGTGGTGCTCAAGAGAGAGTTTATTGTGCACAACCTAGATCTCTTATAACACTACTTAATTTGTAGGGGGTGATATAATTTATGAGGTAGGTGGTTGTGTTCATGGTCCCCAAACAGAACAATATTGCATTTCCTTTCACTGAGCTTAAGACTGTGGTTTTATCAGGAGCTTCATAGGTTCAGAGACACTTATAAGTCTATTGATCCATGAGGATCTCTAGAAGCTTTGCCATACATTCCCATGAAGTTTTTAGCCCTTACATTTTAAGTACGAATAAACTAAAGATGAGCAGAACATTTACATGTTGCCCCCAGCAGGGGTGAATTTGCAATTACCCATCCATTTGTCTGGCTTACGTTTGAATAGTGTATGACAAGTACTTTGCTTTATGTGGAGTAGAAGTTGATTTCAAAGAAGTGGTATTGTCTGTGATGCATATTTGTCCCTCCAGCATGTTCTATTCATGTTGTAAAGTAGATTGAGAACTGTTTTGGTGGGTGTTTGCACCCCCACTGGACTTACAAAAAATGCAGTAGATCTGACAGGATAGGGTTTGTTGAGGTCCTGTATGTGAAGCAGAGATCACTCCTTAGGTCGCCTGTGTGGCGCCATGAAGAGGGACAAGGCTTTGACATGGTCCGCATAGTTTGTATGTTATGGGCCATGATTTTCTTTTTTGGACAGGTAACTGGCAAAGGAGGAATTATACTCAATTATCAGCCCGGCAAGTGAAGAATACAGTGAAATGATCACATCCCTGGACCTAGATACAATACCATTAGAAATAAGTTGTGCAATGAAAAAGGACTTTCTTACAATAGTGGATGTGTGGTAATTAAAGGACAGTTCATTGTCTAGATAGGTTCCCAGGTCCCTAGCTATAGGATCAGTTTTCAAGGGTGTGTTGTCAATGTGATAGTTACAAGGGACTTTTTGCTTGCCAAAGGATACTGTTATATCTTTGTTAGGATTCAGTTTTAGTTGATGGTTTTGATAACAACTATTGGTTTTAGAAAAGCCCTCTTGGAGAATCTTGGTGTCCTCTATGGAGTTTATGATGGCACCAAGTTTACAGTCATCTGGAAACTTGATCAGCCATAAGTCCTTGACAGCAGCTTTGACCTCTGAGAGGTAAATGCTAAAGTAGTGGCGCAAGGACCAAACCATGGGGTACAACGCTAGTTACTGTTCTTATGGAGCAGGTAGGGAAGCCCAGCCCAATTACCCTGGGTTCTATTTGGGCGCCAGTTTGCTACCCAATGAGTTATACAGGGATTAACATTTAGCTGGCATAATATATTTATGATAACTGAGTGTAGAATGGTGTCAGATGCCTTTGCGAGGTCTAGATATGCAGTGCGTACTGATTTGATTTATCCATTGCTTCAGTAGCCTTCTCAGAGAAGTCAGCCAGGTTAAGTAGGCAGGTTCTGCCCATGATGAGGTTGGAATGGCTTGGGTTGAGAGTTTGTAAGTTACCTATCGCCTTATTTATTAATTCCGTAATGATCCTTTCCATACCCTTACAGATGAATAAGTACATTGGTTTGCACAATCCAATGTCTGTGAATAACACTCTTTTTGAGGATATGGATGTCATCTGGAGTGCTGATGACTTCTGTGATTTTGCAGTCATTTTTAAAGGAAACCTAGTGACAGAAAGCTCTACCACCACCACTGCCCCTTGGGTTCCAATGACAAACCAGTGCATTGTATCAGACATGAGTATGCACAGCATATGGCAGCCTGACAGTGGTTCCTGGTACAACTGAATGTCACAGCCAGCATCGCATGGCATCAATCAACAGATGTCCAGGGTAATAATGTAGTCACAATCTGCAGCAACTTGGACATAATTAACATGGAGCATGGCCTCTGTGATAACATGACCTAGTAGTGTAATGCCTCCAGGAGGCAATAGAGTCCAGAGACAATACCACAATATATCTCATGAAGAATATGGCAGTACATGTAGCCACCATGTCTACCTCCAAGGGGAGGATAACAAATGCCATCATAAGTGCCATACCCATGAGCGCTGGTCATAGCCAGGCCCGTGTCTACACCTGGTGTGCACACTTAGGAAGGAAATTGCAGGAGACATAATCTGCATGTATGGCAATAATGTTATCATAGTCCACCACCCCAGTCTGGGGTTGACCTTGATGAAAAGGTGCCAGAGGTGGTGCACCTGATTAGTGATTCAGTTTCAGGTCATATTCTTCCAATATCACTGCATCAGTGCTTGGAGATTTGTAGTCCTACTACATCTGACCTGGTCCACAGATGAAATCATTTATGACAGAGATACCACCACTTCCCATGACCCACAACTTGACTTGTATTGGCTAATAAGCTCCATCCTCAGGTTGTGGAGATAGCCATGTATCCTTCTGTCTTTAGATATCTACACATCATCCTCCATTAAGGGTGGTATAAATGAAGATGTCTGATGTACAATGTGATTCATCCTTGCACTGCCCATCATAACCTTTATATAACACAGCATGCATGATTTTGCTCTGTTTGATGCCACACTGCCACTGTGTACATGTCAGGGTCAACAGAAGTGGACTAGTTATTGCTGCTTTGGCTGCTAGATATCATCTTTCAGCATCACAGTTATCACTGCTGGTAATGTTGTGCTGGAGGCTACAATAGGACTGCTGCAGAATTTGTGAAAGTTTCTGGGACTGGCGATTGTGTTGCCCATGGCCATCTGATCATACTGTGTAATATACATCATACTACAAATAGCTTGCATGCGATGGCAGGGGTGTACATCAGTGCCCCCCATATGAGTCTAAGCAGTGGGACTGAACTTTCCATAGAGAAAAAAAATTAGTTTTACTACGTTCCTGGTCTGTCCATGGGAGAGTTCTATATTGATGGTTGGTAATACTTATTTGGTTCCATATGGGCATCATCATTCTGGACTCCAGAGGGTATTTTGCATCACCTACAATGTAGACATGTGGTTGTACTGGTGTGCGTGGTCTTATCTACAAGATAGAGAACTAAAATGTCCCTCTGCAGGAAGTGGTGTTATAGGTAACCTTATGCTATATGTGAAAACTTTGAGAACTACCAGGGTGCTGTGCAGAAACACTGGTCTGGTTATGACCCCCTGTGGATTGCATAGTGCCTGGTGGTTGATGGAATGGTAGGCCTTCCTATTGCTATACCACTGTTCATGGATACCAGGTGGGATATATTTACTGAAAAATATAAACAGTTAAGAACAATAGTGCCAGCAACACACTTTTATCTTTTTTTAATCTGAAGACCATCATTTTTTTCCGAGACAATGTAAGTTTTCTGGATTCTCTAGAACAGACTGAATTGCGTTGTTTTGCTGCAACATGTAGTTATCCATAAACCATGCTGAAGACAGACTGTGTTACACATCAGGGAATTACCCCAATGGCTTTGTAGCTGATTAATGTAAATCAGCTACTAAAATAATGAGGAGTGGGGACAGGGGACAACTTTGATGGCTTCTGCAGTTAGAAAAAAAAAGAGCTGAGCAGCAATCATATGTAATATCTTGGGCAAGGGGCTCTGTGTATAATACCTTTTAGATTCAATTCTGCCCTTAATCCCAAAAATATATGGGGTATCCAATAAGATACTTCACGATAAGGAACCAAATACTTTACTACTGTCTATAAACAGGGCTGCAACAAGTGTATTCCTTTACAGCTCAAAGTTTTTGCACATTAAAAAGTGAACCAGAACCTGGATTGCCTTGTTTGTACTTAATGAAGCCTTGTGGCATTTCTAATAGCTTTATAATTATCTAAAGAAATAGACTGATATTTGGGGATAGTGTTACATCTTTACCCACATTAAATAAAGAGATAATATTTGCTGTTCTCATTAAGTAATGGGAGTCTTCCATTATCTACCATGTTTTTCAAGCAGTCTCCATATACCAGTCTCTAGTTCTTTCTTAAGGATGATGAAAAAATCTATGGGGACCCTATCTTGGCTCAGAGCTTTGTGACCTGTGAGTGCATCAGTTGCCTGCTATACCCCATTCAAAGTATTGTGTTTATTGAGAATGTTCTTATCACCTACAGTCATATGGGAGCAGTTCAGAGTACTAAAGACTGAAGTTCTCAACTCCATCTGAATAACTGTGCCTCTGTATATAACTGCTTATAAAAATATACATAATCAGATTAATGTCTTTAGCAGCATGACAAACTGTTCAATAATCATTTTGCAAGGATTAAATGTTTTTCTCCCTCTGCCTTACCCTAATTTGATATGGCAGTAATTTGGCAGACTTTAGGTATTTAGCTCAGAAAAATTAATTGATCCTTTCCTGTCAAGTTTGAAGCAATACTTTGTGTAATGCTTTATGTTTGTCTTTACTACTATTATAACAATTATGTTTGCATCATGGGAAGTTTTAAAGTATTCCTCTGATAGTGCTAATACATGCTTCTAATCTTATAGTTTTCTTCTGAATCAAGGATAATCTGTCACGGTCTTTCCTCTAACTTCAGATTTAATTTTTTCCATCTAGCTACCCATGAAACACCCACTTCCTTGTTCTCAGCTCAGCACCATTCAAACCATATGCCTTATTTATTTTTCTTCTCATCCCATTTTTCCATTTAAGGTTCATATGCCAATTGCTACCATGTATGCATAGTTAGTCTTAATCTAGTTTAAAGCAATCATACAGAGATTTGAATACACAGCTGTCAAAATGTCAACATTACAGATCTGATGCAATATGCCAGTATTAGTAAGAAAATAGTTATGCTTACCACCCCTGTACATGGACTAAGTAAGTATAATTTCCTGTATTTGATTTCTTAGCTACCAGGAATACTGCAAGATACATTCTCTCAGGAGTTCAGACACCTTTACCTTATGTTGTATTCATTGTGTCTAGATTGGAAGGCTTCACTATGTTAAAATTCAGACAGATTATAACAAGTTGTCATCTTGTACCCACCGATTCTTTCCTGCTCACATATTACAGAGAGCTTAAATGTCTCCTTCTTTGGACAATAAAAGTTCTGAAAATGTACAATCTCTTCTGCAGTCACACAACATCTTCCTACATTGTCAATTTCTCCCACTATTTACAAACCTAAACTCGTTTTAAACAATGTGTCAATGCCCTTTTTGGCAGGTGACATCAATGCTATTGCTTTTGCAACACATCATTACCACAACATCAAAAGATTAGTTTAGGTTGCATTCCTCAATGTTATTTTATTAACACAGCCTGAACATTTAAGTTAATCAGTTTATTAGAAATTTATTTTAACTGAGGTATTCATACATTTGACATTCCAGGTCATGATGCTTACTACAAGGTCCTCAGCAGCAGATACAGGAAAGGGCTTGCCATTTTTCATCTGTGGACACAGGGTCTATTACCTATGTTATTAATTGTACTATATCAGACTATGATAAAGTAAAGCTGAATACTTAAAAAGGTCTCTCATATCCAAGGGGAATTTGTATGCACTAGCCTCTAAGAACATGTCTGAGTCTGATTAGTCAGTTTTCTCTGAGGATGAAAAGGTTCAGAAACCCACATAGATGTTTTTTTCCCCAAATGCTGGCTAGATTTAGGGATGTATTCAATTAGGAGCAATCTTCAGCTGTCCCCGAGATCAGCAAGGTATACAATCTTTTGGAGGATGAGGCCGCAGCCATGGCTACCTTCCCTCTTTTGGTCCCAATACTGGAAAATATTTTTAGGAGAGCTTGCAATTCTCCTGTGCTAATGAGTGTCTTCCTAAAAAATATTTAAGAAATTCTGGGTGTGCTTGGCCATACCTGGCTTCCAAGCCCACTTATGTGTGGATTCTCCTTCTGTGTCCCCAGTGACTTTCTCCAATAAAAATACTATGTCTTCATCAAACCCAGTCCCACAAAATAAACTAGGTAAGTGGCTAGAATCTCAGGGATAGAAGCTGGTGCAGTACAGCATGATAGCTTTTAAGGTGTTTAATTACCTATGTTTTATGCGGAAGTTGTGTTAAGGTGTGTATATAGTTTAGACCAGTTTGCCACATCATTACATGTGGAGCAAAATGACTATGTGAAATTGATTGCTTTAAAGAGTTCCTTGGAGGGGGATGATACTACTCGTAGAAATGCAGTGACATTGGTTGTGGTATGGAAGTTTGTTTGGTTGCACAACCAAAACTTTTCTGATGAGTTAAAAAATGATATTTTGAATGCTCTGCTTGATAGTGGTTATGTGTTTGGTACAGTAGGTAATCAGATCCTTCAAGAATGAGATGACAGAGATAAACTGATACAAAGGGTGTCTAAAATGTTTCATATTTCCATGTTTTCCTCCAATAGGGAAGATTCATTTTTGGTGACCCAACAAAGAGAATTTCCAGTTGAACAAAAAACAAACCACCAAAAGGAAATGGCAGGATGAGAATTTCATCAAACCTAACAAGAAAGATTTCTTTCCCAAAAAGGATAACTCCCACTCAACCAATAACTATGCTGAGGCTCAGCACCCATCATTCCCAGGTTCCCCTCTTGGTTCCATGTCATGAAAGTTAGCTCTCAACAAGGCAGTCTGAGCATCAATGGTTTCCAACAACATTGTTGGCAGAGGTTACAGGTGGCAGTGGAAGGAACATTCACCTCTGTTCATGGGGTTCCTCCTCATTTGCTGGACCAGAATTTGTTATTTCCCCCTATAGTCTGACACATGTTGGATTCATGGGTCATAAATCTGGTTCCTCATTTGGAGACAGAATGAAAGATTACTGCTCCAGAATTTTCCTGATCCACAAAAAAGAGCTGTCTTGGATATGGATGTTGGACCTATCCTTTTTGAATACTTTGTTAAGGTCACCAAGTTGAAGATCTTCCACTTGCAGACAATGCTTCCTCTTTTCCCAGACCACTGCTTCATGGTAACCCTAGACCTGAAGGATGTATATTATCATATTCTCATTGGTTATCATTTCAGGAGATATCTGAAATTTATTGTGTTTGTTTCTTGCTATCAGTTCTCCACACTGCCCTTTGGGATATCCACTACACCACTAGTGTGTACAAAATGCCTTGCTCCAGTAATGGCCCACTGCTGGACTCTTGGCATTCAAATTTCCCCTTACTTGGGTGACTTGCTGATCTGTGCAGAGTTTGAATCCAGGTGTTTGCAATCATTAGAGAAGGTCTCAACCTTACCCTCCCAGCTATGGTTCAAGTTGAATGTTCAGGAGTTGTACCTAAACACCCTCACAAAGACCCAACTTTCTGGGGTGCTTAATCAATACCAAAAAAATGGCCTTTCCTCCCAAAGATAAGGTCCTGTCCTACCAAACAATGCTTCAGGAATTCTTCAGTAGGAATGTCACCTCTGCAAGAGAATTCATTCCTAAAAATCGTCGGACTGATGGCATCCATGACGCTCATGATACCACCAGCCCATCTCCATATGAGAGAAATTCAGTGGTATGTATGAAATTGTTGGACCCAGCACCTATATTCCTTGGAATCCCAGTATCCAGTGCTGCCCTTCATCAGATAAGAGTTACAGTAGTGGAGAATATAGCTAAGTATCAATCTAGGACTTCCACATTTACCACTGTTTCTGTCGCAATCCATCTAGACAGATTTGTCTGACTTTGCTTGGGAAGTTGGATCAATGGAAGTGCAAGTGCTGGCCACTTGGAGTCCCAAGGATACATAGAAGCACATCAGTATAAAGGAAATATCAGTGATGATCCAAGCCTCGAAAGTCCTTCACAGCCTGTGGACTCTTGGTCCTCTTCTTGTTGTTATGGAGAACACCACAGTGATGTGGTACCTCAAGAAACAAGGGGTTACAAGGTCATATCCTTTATGATGGTTGGCAATGATGGTCTGGGAGCTGGCTTTACTGTATTCTGTTACTCTTCAGGCATCATACATCCTGTTATAAAAAAATGTTGCGGTAGACAGACTAAGCAGATGCTGGGCGGATCTGCACATATGACAACTCAAGACGGTGGTATTACAGGGTCTAGTCCATTTGTGGGGAATTATTTTATTTTTATTTTATTTATTTATTTATTTTACATTTGTTGACCGGGCTAGTCTAGCTGGATATATTTCCATTTTCAGTAGAGGCCCGGGGAGAAAAGCTCCACACAGATATACAAAGTATAAAATATTGTTACATGGTGAAAAAAAAGGATTAAAAATCAAAAATAAAAACAGGTAGTTAATACATTCTTGAGATAAAAATACTAGAGAAATGTTAAAGTAAAACAGAGTAAAGTTTAAGAGAGCTAGAAAAGATATAATACAGTAAGAGTTATATACAATAGATAAAAACACTTGAGAAACAGTACAGAGAGCAGAATACAGCTTAAGACAGCTCAAAAACAGAATAGTAAGAGTTATGTACAATAGATCATATGAGATAGAATTATTTAAACACTAAGTTGATTAGAGTTTAGAAAGAGTCAGTCTTATTTACAAGTCAACAGCATGTAGAAGTTTGGAAGTATGGAAAGAAGAGGAAGAAAGAGGGATGAAGAGGATGGTTAGTCAGGGTTACTACAAGGGCATAGCCAGTGCATTTGGAGGTGTTTTCTAAGTTTTTGTTTAAAGAGTGGCAAGGATGTAGTTAGAGTTAGTTCAGTGGGTAGTAGGTTCCAGAGTTTTCCTGTTGTGTTGGTAAATAGAGAGTCACCAGCTGCATTATTAGACTTTGTTAAGCTGGCAAGAAGTTTGCTAGAAGAACGTAGGGAGTTCAGATTATTATATGGGACTATGAGTTTTGAGAGTATAGGGGTATTATTGGGTTGGTAAAATATCTTGTGGGCAATTGTAAGTTAGGGGATAATCAGATGGTTTTGGAATTCAAGCCAATTTAGTTGTTTAAAATTTGAACAGTGATGGGTTCTGAAGGGATTGCCAGCAGCAAATCTAGCAATGTTATTATAGGAGGTTACTAATTTGTTAAGGTTGGTTTTCTTAAGGTTGGTAAATATAGGTGAAGCATATAGGAGGGTTGAGATTAGTTGGGAATGAGCAATCTTGGCTCTGGCTGCCGAAGTTAAGAAGGGTTTTATTCTGTATAGGGAGCCTATTTTTCTGTTTACTGTTTTAATGGTGTTGTTTATATGGTAATCAAATGAGAGATTATTATCAATGGTTATTCCTAGAAGTTTAGTGGTAGTGTTAGGGAGAATAACAGTACCATTATTTGAAGAGATAGAGAAGTCTGAGGGGGAAGACCTAGTAGTCGGTGTAAAGAGAAGGAGTTTTGTTTTTTTAGCATTAAGAAGGAGACAGCGTTTGGAAAACCATGTTTCTACAGTGTTGAAAACATCTTGAGTAAGAGAATATAGTTCAGATGGAGAGGTTGATGAGCATATTAGTGTGGAGTCATCTGCATATTGAATACAAGTGGCTTGTGGAATTGCTACATGGAGATCATTAATAAATAAGGAGAAGAGAAGTGGTCCAAGAATAGAGCCCTGAGGGACCCCAATAGTAACAGGTATGAGACTTGATTTTCCCAGAGGACTGCTTGTTGTCTATTGCTGAGGTATGATGTGAACCATTTTAAGGCTAGAGAATCAAAGGAGAGAGATTCCAGAATATTGATTAAGAGGGTATGGTTAACCATGTCGAAAGCTTTAGAGAGGTCAATGAAGAGTGCAGATGAGAGAAGGTTTTTGTTACGGTTTCTATTGATGGTATCTGTGAAGGATAGAAGGGCAGTAGTGGTACTATGAGATGGTCTAAAGCCATGTTGACATTGTGCTATTAGATTGTGTTGAGAGAGATGGGATAGAAGTTGTTTGTGAATGCATTTTTCCATAATTTTAGCTAGGGGTGATAAAAGAGCAATTGGCCGATAGTTAGAGTAATCATTGGAGTTCCCGCCTTTATGTAAGGGGATAATGTGGGAGATTTTCCAAATATCTGGGATGGTACCTTTTTGGATTGTCCTATTTATAAGGATAGATATAGGGTAAGCAATTTCCTTAGCTGCTTTTTGGAGAAATTGGGAAGGAAGTTGGTCAGCAGATGGAGTACATGGTTTAAGTTTTAGAATAAGTTTAAAGATGAGAGAAGTAGAGATGGGTTGTAGTTTGAATTTCGAGAAAGAGTGGGGTAAGTTGATGGGAATGCTGGAGTTTTCTGAGATAAGTTGAGTAGCTAGAGATTGTATAGTGTCAGTAAAGAAAGAGTTGAAGGTATTGGCAGTTAGATGGGGAGTATTTGGATCTGCATCAAGTGGGGTGGGTGTTCGGGAGTTACCTGGGGAAAGGAGCTTATTAATGCAAGACCAGAACTGTTGGGGATTATTTTGATGAGTTTGCTGAAGTTTACAATAGTAGTTTTTTTTATCTGTAAGTATAGCTTTTTTGTGCTGTTTCTAAGTTGCCTAAAATGTAGATGATCAGAGCTATTTCTATAGGTTCCCCATTTAGCCCAGACTTTGTTCCTAAGTAGAATTTGATTCCTAGTTTCATTCGAAAGCCATGGGGCTGGGTTAGACTTCATTCTAATGGCACGTTTGGGAGCATGCTTATCCAGGATAGATAAGAATGCAGTGTTAAAATACTGTACAGCCTCTTCAATTGGGAGGGACTTTAATGGGTTCCAATTGCATGCTTTAAGGTCACTTTGAAATAATTCTGCCTTAAAGTGTTTGGTAGAGCGTGCTGTTCTAATGGCGGGGAGGTTTGGGAAGTCTTTCTTTTCTCTAGTAATGTAGGTCAAGGAATGATCACTTACATCATCAGGCATGGGTCCTATTTTGTAAGATTGTTTCACTTTGTTTATGAGAATCCAGTCTAATGTACTCTCTTTTTTGTTAGGTTTGTTAATCCTGGTTGTGGAGGTTATAGTTTGGGTAAATCCATGGAGGTTAATATGAGAGGTAGGATTATTAGCACTAACACTTTTCCAATCCATATTAAAGTCACCTAGTATTATAGTTTCTTGGGGGTAAGTAGAAGACAGCCAGCTAAGATATGCCTCAATTGTAGTGATATTATTTCCGGGTGGTATATAAATGCAGATAATATATAAAGATTTGTTTATGTTGATTTGAAGCTTAGTAATGAGGATTTCTGCGTTGCTATCCTGGGTTGGATTAGATGGGAGGGTAGAGATATGAAGTCCGTTTTTAAATAGAATTGCTACTCCACCACCTTTACGTTTTGTTCGGTCTTGTCTCACTATATTATAGCCTTGGGGAATAATTTCATTATCTTTAGTTTCTGGTTTCAACCAAGTCTCAGTGAGGCAGAGGATATCAAAGGAGTGAATATTTAAGATAGTTGTGTTCACCTTCTTTCAAAACAGACAGCTGGAGAATTTCTGTTCCAGATAAACTTACAGCGATGCTTGAAGGATAGATGCATTCTCCTTTCCCCGAATGGGAAAGTTCCTGTATGCGTTTCTACCCTTCTCACTGATTCACAAGTTACTTCTGAAGATTCAGACAGAAATGTTAAATATCATCATGGTGACCTCCTACTGGCCCAGGCAGTCTTGGTTCTCTCTTATGATGGTATTAGCCAGGAATAATTACTACAGACTTCCTCGCACTCTGTATTTGCTCACACAGTCTCCGGAGTGGCTGATGCACCCCAGTTTGGATCAACTACAACTGATAGCCTGGATGATTCAGTCTTGAATACGTTTAGGTACTTGTTTCAAGAGGGTATGCAGCAGCTGTTAAAGGAGACCAGAAAACCTGCTATTAGAAAATGTTATGTTTACAAATGGATGAGGTATTCTGAGTGCTGTCTAAGTAGGAACAGAGGGTCCCTTGGGGTTAACAGCTCTCTAGTCTTGAAATATTTGTGAGCACTACTTCAGGACTGCTTAGCTTATGTTATGCATTCATTAACATGCATTTAAGAGCCATCACTGCTTTTATGCTAATGGATCCCCTCTTTCTTCTCTTTTGGTAAAACAGCTCATGAAAGATTTCTGCATATGAGACACCTCACAAGCAAATTCTTCCTTTGTGGGATGTCAACTATGTTTTGGAAAAATTGACCTTACCACCTTTTGAACCTACTGCTCAGGTAGATCTGAAGCTCTTAACATGGAAAATTGTTGTGCTTATTGCTTTGACATCTGCAAGGAAAATGTCTGAGTTGCAAGTTCTCATGGTGGGAGAACTTATCTGATTTTCAGCAGTGACAGGGTTGTGTTATGCACTAACCCATATTTCATGCTGAAAGTGGTCTCAGAATTGACTTTCAGTCAGTCTATCAACCTCACTAAGTTCTTACCAGAACCTAAGAATAAGGGGAGAGGATACTTCATACCTTGAATGTGCACTAGCAGCTCAGGTATTACCATGACAAAATTAAATCCTTCAGGAAGGCTGAAAGGCTTTTTATTTACTACACAGGGCAAAGAAGGGTTAACTTGTCTATAAGCAAACCATTATATGTTTGCTCTCTTCTGGCATTGTATTTCGTTACACCCACCATAGCTGGCTGAATCCAGGCAAGGTAAAGGTCTATTCCACAAAGACCTTTGCCTTTTTACTGGAGTATTAGAAAGGCACGGACTCTAGAAGTATTCTAGAAGTAGCAGCTTGGTCCTCTGTCTATACCTTTATGAAGTACTACAAGCTAGATATCTTTTCTAGATCCAGAGCAGTCTTTGCTAGGTCCATTCTTCAGGGGCTTCTGGACCCTTATCCTTCTTCCTCCTAGGTTGAGTAAGCTTTGGACATCTACTAGAATGCCAATGAGGTGGTGTGCTTGTTGACCATAGTACAATTGAGTAAGTACTACTTACCTGTAGTGGTTCCCAAACTTTTTTGATTCTCTGCTCGCTTGCTGAATCCAGGTTTCCCAAGGCTACCCCCCCCGCGCGGCGTGCATAAAGTGCATATTTCAGGGGTTCCTAAAGTGTGCGCTGCGGTGCCCTGGAGAGCCACGGCTTCCTCACAGGGGTGCCGTGAACTAATAAGCTTAGCTGCAAAAGAAACTGAGAACAGTTTGCGGTTTATTTTGTAGTTAAGCTTATTAGTTCGTGGTGAGTGTGAATGAATGCAGGTATGAATGAGGAAGTGGCTGTGTGTGTGAGATCGAAAGAGTGAGAGGGATGTGTGAGTGAATGCAAGAATGAATGAGGAAGTGGCTGTGTGTGAGTGAATGCAAGTATGAATGAGGAAGTGGCTGTGTGTGTGTGTGTGTGTGTGTGTGTGTGTGTGTGTGTGTGTGTGTGTGTGTGTGTGTGTGAAAATGAATGCCGGTATGAATGAGGAAGTGGCTGTGTGTATGTTTGAGATCAAAGAGTGAGAGGGATGTGTGAGTGAATGCAGGTATCAATGAGGAAGTGGCTGTGTGTGTGTGTGTGAATGAATGCAGGTATGAATAAGGAAGTGACTGTGTGTGTGAGATTGGAAGAGTGTGAGGGATGTGTGAGTGAATACAGGTATGAATGAGGAAGTGGCTGCGTGTGTGAATGCAGGTATGAATGAGGAAGTGGCTGTGTGTGTGAATGAATGCGGGTATGAATGAGGAAGTGGCTGTGTGTGAAAGATTGGGAGACTGAGAGCAATGTGTGAATGAATGCAGGTATGAATGAGGAAGTGACTCTGTGTGTGTGTGTGTGTGTGTGTGTGTGTGTGTGTGTGTGTGTGTGTGTGTGTGTGTGTGAGATTCGCACCTCTCAACTGTACAGATTTTCGCAGAATGTCCAAATTTTTGCCTCAGTTTTGGTGTGTTCCTCCTAAAATCTGTACTTTTCTGGCAAATAGTTGAGGGTTGAAGTCATTAATGGCAAACATTTGAGTTTGACTCCACATCCTTCAGAGAATTCATGCTAATTGAAAACCTATTATTCTATCAACTTTCTAAGTTTGTAAGAGCAATATTTCAAATCTGTCCCTTTTTGTCCCCCCATCATTTTAGGCTCCAGGAATGGGGAGACAAATAGGGACAGATTATTGCTCTTACAAATTTAGAAAGTTGATAGAATAATAGGTTTTGCATTAGCATACATTTTCTGAAAGATGTGGAGTCAAACTCAAATGTTTGTCATTATTTAATGACTTCAATCCTCAGCTATTTGCCAGAAAAGTACAGATTTTGAGGAACACACCAAAAATAGGCAAAAATCTGGACATTCAAGCATTCAAACACACACACACAGTCACTTCCTCATTCATACTTGCATTCAGTCACACATCACTCTCACTGTCTGTCACACCCACACACCCACTTACACATTCATTCATACATCGCTCTCACTCTCTCGATCTCGCACCCAAATGCCACACACCCACATGCCACACTCCCACATGCATTCATTCATACATCCCTCTCACTCTTTCGATCTCACACACACACACGCAGTCACTTCCTCATTCATACCTGCATTCATTCACACTTTGCTCTCTCTCCCGATCACACACACACACACACACACACACACACACACACAGTCACTTCCTCATTCATACCTGCATTCATTCACACTTTGCTCTCTCTCCCGATCACACACACACACACACACACACACACACACACACACACACACACACACACACACACACACACACACACACACACACACACACACACACACACACACACACACACACACACACACACACAGCCATTTCCTCATTCATACCTGCATTCACTCACACTTTGATTTCACTCTCCTGATCTCACACCCACACAAACCCACTTCTTCATTCATTTCTGCATTCACTCACACATCACTCTCCCGATCTCACACACACACCCACTTCATTCATTCCTGCATTCACTCGCACATCGCTCTCACTCTCCCATCTCTCTCACACACACACTTTTGCTTTCCTGCACGCATTCACTCACACACGCAGACAGACAGACACACACACACACACACACACACACACACACACACACACACACACACACACACACACACACACACACACACACACAGGCATTCACTTACCTGCAATCAGCTGCTAAGCTTCACAGCTCCCCTGTATTGAAGCTGCGGCTCCCCAGGGCGCCACGGTGCACCGTTTGGAAACCAATGACTTACCTGTAACAGTAGATGCTCGTAGAATACACTGCCTTACTAGGAGTACCAAGCCACCATCCCCCTGTTTGATGTTCATAGTTTGGTGTTTGGGTTACACTGGAGTGCTTCTCCATGACCTTTATTGTTGTGTGTATGCTGGTTTTGGTATTGGAACAGGAGGTGTTCATAAAGCTTGTGTTTCGTCTCTTACTGCTGGACCATAGAAAACTGAAAGGGGCCTGTCTGTGGGGTTGTAAGACAGGCCCTGTACCAGCAGGTGATTGGTCCATCACAACCACAAACAGGCAGTGGTAGGGACTCTTAGCTTTAGTAGGCTGCCAGAGGAGGGTAACAAGGCACTTCTATGTGAAAGCCAGTAAGGTAGTGTGTTCTATGAATATCTACTGTTACAGAAAAGTAGCACTTATTCAACTGTACTTTACTATAAAATACAGAGGTCTGAATCTAAGAATATGTCTTTCAATTTAATATGCAAACCTAGGAGTATTCTTATGAACTTATTGATTGCTGTACTATCAGTTCTCGTGTAAAATAACTTGCCGTGATATCTTTCGGTTAAAAAAAAAACAAAACAAATTGCAAATATTGACAGACCAGCAAAAACACAGCACTTGTACAGCTTCTAACTGTAAGATGTCCATTCCCATAATTCCACTATAATATAGAAATTCAACAAATTTTAGCCATCTTTCTAGTTAATACTCTAAGAATATGTACACAAATAGTAAAGTGTAAGAAGTAATGCCATCAAACAAAGTAAGGCAATCATGCAATCTAACATGGGAAACAATACAACAAATGACCATAAGAGATAAGGTAAGAGAGAATTGAATAAAAAACATAAATACAGCCAGTAGCCTCCTGTACTACAAACCACTCAGAGACACAGTAGAAAAACAAAATACATTACTGTACTGACCTACAAACTGGCAATAAAAAATAATCCAAACCAATTCTGGAACAATAGAAAAACAGAATAAATGCAGGTAAAAATGTCAGCCAAACCCGCTCCTGCATGAAAAAATCTTCCATTAGTACTCATCTTGAGAAACCTCCCTTTTAAACTGTTTAGTAATGCTGTAGACTTGTAGTGCCTTAACTCACCTTGCTGTTGGTTTGCCTTGCCTTAATTCATCTTATTAGCAGTAGCCAGGTAGCTGTTTAAATTATTGGTTAGCATTGTACTTACTATAATTTTTTTTGTGAGTTTTTACATTAATATGTGACTGAGGTTCATAATGTTACACCTCACACAGAATGACAGTATGTGAAAACACCAATATAATAATAATAATGCCTCATGTGCAAAAGATGTGAATACTTCCAGATTAGAACCATCAGCACCATCACCCATGCTAACTTCCCTAATTCACTAATTGATCCACACAGGCTGCCAAACAGAGAGGAGTCATTCGTCACACATTCAACAGCATAAATATGTATGTTGTTATTTCTGCTTTACATGGGACATACAATGCGTGTTAGAGTACTATGTTACAGCCCTGAGATTGCCTGGTCTACTGATATACCATTGCTGACTTACTGTTAAAACAGTTATATGGGAATACTGCTGTATTGGGGATGGATGAACAATAGCACATCATCTGCTGGGACAGACAGTAGTCCAAATATCATGCAGCCCCACTGTTTAATACCTCCCTTGACTGATGAAGTGAATATTCCAACTATGAGGCCTAGTGATTATTAGGGGACACATACTATTGGACTGGGTATCTGTAGTCCTATGTGGATGTTACAGCTGTCCAAATAGCCTACTATATTTCCTTGCATAAATGCACCAGATGCACACATACAATACCATATTATATTAATCCTGACAATTAGTGTGTAAGTTTGAGACTTACCTTTCAAATGCAGCAGTTGACAGAACTGTAGTTCAGGGCTGACTTTGTGTGGTGCAAGCAGTACACAGCCAATACATGGATAGGTACAGGCTGTGTGGGTTGCCTGGCATCAAAAATTTCACTATATGTATGTGAGTAGGATTAAGGTGTCAGTCCCTAGGGCCCTAGGTTGTAAGTGAATGTGCTATGCGTTGTCTCTTAGCCAAAGTCAGGGCGTACTGGGCATGAATATATCTGCCTACAGGGATATCATCAGGGTATGATTGGGTACAGGATATCATCATGAGTGTGGCTGTGGTGACCTAGGAATTGGTGGGGGGCTGTGTAGCCCTTCACTTTGCTGATCCTGCTGCAGCTGTTTCTGCAGGATCATATTGTGTAGCATGGCACATACTGTGAACATATGTGCACATGTGGCTGGAGAGTACTGCAGGGGTCCACCAGATATATCGAGGCACCAGAACCATGACTTCAGAAGCCCAAAAACATGCTCTGTGATGTTCCTAGTTTGTGCATGTGCCTCATTATAGCGTACTTCCATGTGTGTGTGTGTGTGCATTTCTGATGGCTGTTATCATCCATGGTTCCAGTGCGTAGCCAGCATCCCCAGTAAATGGCCATGTGGGATGTTCCTCCTAGCAAACATCTAGTACAGCTGTGATGCATGCCAGATATGGGAGTCATGGTAACTGCCAGGGCTGCCAGCACACACATTCACGATAATGCCCTGGGCATTGCACGTGACCTGGTAGTCGATGGAGTGGTACTCCTTGTGGTTGACATAGATTCTACCCTCTTCACCAGGTGGTGACTTGATGTGTGCATGAGTGCAATTTATGGCACCTAGTACATCAGGGTAGTGTACTACATGGTAGAAGTGTTGCATATTACTGGGGTGAGGGGAAGAGATATGTGCTCACTGGCATGTTGTAGCATGGCATTCAGGAACTGATGGAGTACCCTGGATGTTGATGCCTGTGAGACCCCTATCATGTCCCCAGTTGATCTTTGGAAGGTATTTGTAGCTAGTATCTGAAGGGCTACATAAACCTTGAGGGTAGTAGAGCTCAGTGAGTTCTTGTAGTATGTCCCTGTCCACCATGTAGTGCTCTACAATCTCCAGCTCATGTAGCTCCTGGAAGGTTACCCTGGACCTGAACACTCTTCTCCTTCTCTGCCTAGGCCTATTGTCAGCAGCCCCAGCAGCGATGACTTCAGCAACTTGCATATACAGATGTAGCATACCTGCAGCTCCCCCTAGCATTCTTTCAGCTAAAATTCCCAAGTGTGTACTCCAATGGTGCAGAGTATGGGGGAAGAATCAGCTTGCAGGGTGTATGCATACTTTATAGTGCTCTGCTGTAGGTACTGACTCTGTGATTTGCTACCTATAATGCATTGCACCTGTCTAGTATATCATTAACATCATTCAATGACCCTAGTTTAAGTTAAACAGGGGGAAAAACTAATTAATATATCATTGGCTTTTAAATATACTCTGCCTACACAGAGGGGATATGCGGACATGATTAACCCTTTATGCTGTTCAGTAACTCAACCTCATTTGCATAGGGATCTGTGCTCACAGCCTGGAAACTACATGCTTCAAAGCTCTACCATGTTAGCAACAGCACCAGTGCACCATTGCAGATACTCCATGCAGGGTCCTGTAATACATTTCTGTCACATAATATTAATTTTGTTTTTTCCAATTTTTTTTTTTAATTTTTTATAAAGCATGTTTGCGTACTATGGCACACTGCTTAAACTTGCCCAGATTATTAAAAAAAAAAAAAATTATTTAATTTATTTCCTTTAATTTTTCAGACACACTGAGGATAGTTTCGCTCATATCTGTACCTGGTATGCCATTTCTGTCCATCTATCTACATTTTTACAGCCCTTTTTATCTGTCTATATTCCTGTACACGGAATTTTTCCATGTACACTATGAACACTGACACGGGGTCTGCAGAGCTAGCTATCTGCTTGCTGGATTGCTCTACCTGCCTCATTTGCATGAGATTCACCTGCTTATGAGGTGATTTGCATGCCATGGAAGTTTCCGTGTTGGCGAGCTTGTGAGCACCGCTCAGCAGCACTTACTGAATCTAAAAATGTTCACGGCCATGTTAGCAGCACGGTGCAATGCCTACACAGAAAAAAAATGTGTAGGCTTTATTAAATTTCTCCCAATGACTTAGCGAATAGAGTAAGGCAGAATAACCTGTGTCTCACTAACTCAAAAAAAGGTAAAGAGAGGATGAAACTTCTGGCCTTTATACAGTGTGAATTAATGCACTTGCTAAAATGGCAAACACCTGTCTTAGTGGTGAGGGCTCGCCAGCTTAGTAGTAGAATGAGAACCAACTTTCTGAGGCATCTTACAATTAAAAATTAAATTACAAAAATCAGGATGAAGTGTTACAAAGATTCAGAGATACAGAAACATCCTCCAAGATAGACAGATGGGCCATGAGATTTACATCTGACTATAGTATGGTGCTTTTCAATTAAAACAAAAACAAAACGTTGTTTGTTTAAGTACTTTTGAAAGTAGAGATATTAAGAAACACTAAGATTTACTGAAGTGCTGAAAGGCCACCAGTTGCCATTTGCCTACTTTTCATTATCCCATGGAAGAAAAGACTTTTCTGGACTCTATCTACTTGGATCATTAGCCTCACCCCAAAGGTCCAAATCAAATCTGTCAGTAGTAGCACCCCTCACAGGACCACAAAGAATTTTTCTTTTTTTTTTTGTAGATGATTTTTCTACCTCTGACTACTGACCATCAAGCGTCCCCCCCATCAGACCTGAGTTCATTCATTCCATTGTGGCAGGAAGTCTACAGAGTGGTTATCTTGAAAGTCATCCAGAGGGTCCATCACTCAGGCAGACAGGGAGTTACCCACACTTATGAGTGCAGGCTTTCACATATTTACTAATGAAGCTTACAACCTGGCAGTGGCTTGGTGAGGCATAAGCCTGTCCTCAGAATGCCCACTGCAATGCTGACCTTCAACTGAGAGATTGTGACAATAAGTGTCCTGCCCTGTACCACCCTCCTCCAATCCATCCTCCCCTGCCATTACTTAAGCCACTAAACAAACTTAGGTTTAATTCTTTTGTTAATGGGAAAGGCCAACTGAGCCCAAATGCAACACCCCTTCTCAGCAGTGGCCCAGGTAGAAAAGCTCCAAAGTGAGACAACAGTTAGCATGGGAAAATACAAATCAGAAAGCAATGTTAGTCAGATTCTTGATAATGCAATAAAGTAGGTATATACATTTTTTACATGTGAAAAACAAAGTGTTGAATGCAAAGCATTTGTATCAAAGGTTTTTAGCATGTGTATGTCTTATAAATTAGAGATTTCATCCACGTATTTTAATAGTTTTTGGCATCATATATGAAGATAAATATTAGTTGATATATAGAAATGGGGAGTCTAAGAGGAAGAAAAGGAAGTCAGATAGTGATGGAGAAAATCAGGTGACAGATAGTGGAGGTTTTTCAGAAATATGCTTTGCTAGTCTGGAGATAATGAATATGTTAAGGAGCTTGGTCAAGACCAGGAAGGAAAGAAAGACATACAAAGTTATGACAGAGAGAGGTTATTGATCCCTATGTATAATGCTTATGGTTTGCTTTTGATTAACTACAAAGTAATTGACAGATGCAGTTGTTATTGCCCGTTACATAGGTTGTGAGCTAGTGTGACCTTCACTTCTAATTTCTGTGGGCCGAGTTCCATAGTGTGCTTACTGACACTGAGCATCTGCAGTCATGTGAATGATTATAGGATTTGGCAGGAGTTCGTAGGAATTTTTGTTGTGATCTTAACAGTTTTGGGAGTGGGTTATATGTTTGAACAAGTCAATATAATGCAGGTTGCTTGGGTTTGCGGATTATATTGTGAGTAATCTAAATTATGTTAGAGTGAGGTTATTCTGAAAATCTAGTCAATCCATTCTTCTAATACCTAGCAAATATATGTTCTGTTAGGGAGATTAGCTGTAAATTTAGCAATTTTATTGCAGGTTCCAAGTTTATGGATATGTATTTTACACCAATTAATTAGCAGAACTGAAGCATATAGGGGGGGTCGGAATAGTGTGGTGTGGCTGTTGTACATAGCCCACTTTCAGTTAAGTAGGCTCTTGCTTTCTAATGCATTCTAAGCTTCTTGTTTGTTTTAGATATAGGTTAATCTAATTGTTGATCAAATGTATTGGCTGGTCTAAGATGACACCATTGTCACCATTCAACAGAATAATTTATTGCTGAGATTTTGAAGTTATTGACATTTTTGTAACGGTGTGGATAGAAATGGGGTGCTTTTTCAGTATTTGGCCAATTTGGTCATTTAGATATTTCAGTTGTATAAAATAATGCACATTGTGTAGCAACCTGAGGACAGTTGAGTCCTTTGAGTGAGACATGACAGTGGTGTTATTTGCATATTGCACAAAAAAGAGTTGGGTACTCTTTTGTACATCATTAATAAAAATATTAAGTAGAAGTAGGTCTAGAATGGATATTCTGGGATACCTACTGTAGTTGGTTTGAAAAAGGAATTGGTTCAAAAGAGCTGCGTGTGTGTGTGTGTGTGTGTGTGTGTGTGTGTGTGTGTGTGTGTGTGTGTGTGTGTGTGTGTGTGTGCGTGTGTGTGTGTGTGTGTTTTGCCACCTCACTGCTTGTGATCTATTGTATATTTAACCTCTTAGTCAATGTAGTATTTTTACTAATATCAAGAATGGCCAGCCTTTGACGGGGTAGTTGATGTGACTCTGAGAAAAGAATTAAAGGAAAACTCCACCTTAGAACTCAAAAAGCATATTTTTTCATTTTATCTTTGTTTTTGAGCTATTGTAATGCCTCAAAATCACTCCAAGTGCTTCTTTTACAATTTTAATATGTTTCTCTCAAAATGGTGGATGATGGGGCCTGCCTTGGTAACGTGATCTTATTTTCTTACTTTCCTTCCTTCTTCCCAGAATACATTTAAAGTCCTCTTTATATGACTCATGCCAGACATAAGGTAGTGGTGCTGTTTTCTCATGCCATTAAAATATAATGGCAGAACTGTGAAGCACTGTCATCTAAACACACCTTCTGTAAAAGAGCTACTTCTCTGTTTACCTGACTGAGCCTCATTTATCTGTCTGCCAGAGCTTGTTCTATGCTATAAATAGCTGTTAGCTACTTCCAGCAAAAGAAAGCAGGTAAAAAACTGTTTTTGTAAGAGAAGTCTTTTGTAGTCCTAACAAACTTGATAAACCCACCCCCATACTCTCATGTTGAGGTGTGAATACTCACTGCAGTAAATAATCCTTGCTGTACATTTACAAGTGACAAGTAGGAGGTTCATAGGTTCATAGGTTCATACTAGGCTATCTGCCCTGGGGCATTTATAAGCCTAGCCCGATTGTGTTTGGCTTATGCCACTCCTTGATTTGAGTATACTGTGCCCTTTTTAAAGTTTAGTTTACTGTGCCTCTATCTAATAGTGACACGGAAGTAATCCCCGGGACAAACCTATGATCCCCCATCCACTCATCAAGATTCTTCTTGAAGAGAGTCAGTGAGGTGCTCTGCCTAACATGAATTGGAAGGGAGCCTCTGAGTTATGAATCTGTCCCTCCAGCATGTTGTATTTATTTCTGTGCTGAGGTTCAAGTCCCTCAAGCGCGTGGCTCTAAGGGATTTAGATTTACTGAGATGGAGCATGTCCATTAATTCTGGGTTGGACATAGCTTTATATGTCAGGCATAGATCACCTCGAAGTAGGCGGTATGCAACTGAGTAGAGCTGGAGTTTTTTTAACCGAGCAGCATATGGCATCTGTTTGAGTCCCTTGATCCTCCTGGTGAGGTACTTTTGGGATCTTTCTAATTGCTGCAGGTGTCGAGTAAGGTACATCCCAAAGGGGGCATTGTATTCTATGATGGGTCTGACGAGGGATGAATAAAGGTGCACGATTACCTCTCTTGATCTAGATGTGAATCCTTTCATGATGAGGTGGGCTATGTAGAAGGTCTTTCTAACCACTTTGGCAATGTGGTTGTCAAATGAGAGATTGCTATCAACTTGGGTCCCCAGATCCCTAATTACTTTCTCTGTAGAACTCAGAACTTATTCTGTCTGCTACTTCCCAATGCCTTTAATGAGAGGATTTTTCTCTCTCATGTATGATGCAGACTTAAAATGTTCTTTACTAGTTCATAGGTTCATAGGTAGGTACTAGGTTATTGGCCCTAGGGCCTATCTAAGCCTAGCCAAACAGTACCCTGGCTTTTGCCACCCAAGAAAATTATTTTCCTGTGCCTCTGTCAAGCAGAGCCACAGATGTGATCCCCAGGGTGAATTTTCTATCTGCCATCCAACCATCAAGATTTTTCTTGAAGAGTGCTAATGAGGAGCTTTGTTTGATATAGATAGGTAGTTTGTTCCAGAGTATGGGAAGTCCCTGGGACAGGAATCTATCTCTCCAGCATGTTCTGTTTATTGTGGTGGCAAGGTTTAGGTCCCTAGAGCGTGCAGCTCGGAGGGATTGGGATTTCTTTATGTGGAGCATGTCCAGCAGCTCTGGGTTTGACATAGGTTTGTATGTTAGGCATAGATCGCCTCTGAGTAGGCGATATGCGACAGAGTAAAGCTGGAGTTTTTTGAGATGGTCTGTATAGGGCATCTGTTTGAGGCCGGTAATCCCCTTTGTGAGGTATTTCTATGGCCTTTCCAGTTGTTGTAAATGTCTTGTGAGGTACATACCAAAAGGGGAGTTGTACTCTAAAATGGGTCTAATGAGTGATGAGTAGAGGGGAACAATGACCTCTTTTTTCCTGGATGAGAAACCTTTTGTTATGAGGTGTGCCATATAGAAGGATTTCCTGACTACTGTGGCGATGTGATTATCAAAGGAGAGACTACTGTCCACCTGTGTCCCAATGTCTCTTATCACACTTTCGGTGTTAAGTAAACTACCACCTATGTGGTAGTTCATGGGTACAGAGTTTTTACCAAAAAGGATGACAATACACTTTTTGGCATTGAGCTTGAGGCCATGGCTTTGACACCAGGCATCTGTCTCAGTGAGGCCCTTTTGTAGGATGTCCACATCATTAGGAGTTTTGATCATGGCTCGTAGTTTGCAGTCATCTGTGAACTTTGTTAGCCAAAGATCTTCTGTGTTAGCCTGTACTTCAGAGAAGTAGATACCAAACAGGAGAGGACCTAGGACTGAATCCTGTGGTACTCCACTTGTCACTGGTCTGAAGTTGGATTTAGAGTCTGCTACTTCCACAGTGTGGGTTCTGTCAGTGAGCCAGTTTGCAACCCATCTTGTGACATAGGGATTTATACATAGTTTAGTGAGTTTATCTATAATTCCAGAGTGGGGAATGCTGTCGAAAGCCTTGGCGAGATCTAGATAGGCTGTGTGAACCCCCTTACCCTCATCTACGGCTTTGGTGACTGCTTCAAAGAAGTCTATCAGGTTTAGGAGACATGATCTGTCTTTTACAAACCTGAACTGGGTAGGGTCCAGAGTTTGGAGATTACCAATGTCATTGTTTATAAGTTCCATGATGATACGTTCCATAGCCTTGCAGACCAGGCTTGTCAGGCTAATGGGGCATGTAGTTCCCGGGGTCTGTGGTGGCTTCCCCTTTGTGAAGAGGGATAACCGTTGCTGTGCACCATTCAGTGGGCACATAGCCTGAGGCGAAGCTATGATTGAACATGGTACTTAGGTGGGGTGCCAGTTTGTTCTGTAGTTCATGTAGAATGCAGCCTGGGATGTTGTCAGGTCACATGGATGCTGTGTTCTTGGCTTTGGAGAGTGTGTTTTTTACCTGTGCAGCCGTGATTACAGGAACTTTGCATTCTTCCGGTATAGAAATGGGCCCTTTAGGGGATGAGAGAGCGGTAAAGTTAGCACTGAATCTATCTGCCAGGATGTTGGCAATATCAGTTGGTTCTGTATATTTAGTGCCATTGTGCTGTAACTCAGAGCATATCTGAGTGTTGCCCTTGAGATTCTTGACATAGCTATAGAATGCTTTGTGGTTGTCTTTAGAATCAGTGGCGATTTTGTTTCCATACCTAGCTTTGGAGGATTTTATGAGGGATCTCAGCTTTTTACTGAGGCTGACCATGGAGTTCCTCCAAGCATGGGATTTTACTCTTTTTTGCAACAGTTTCTTTCTTCTTTTGTAGAGTTTGTTTATAGTAGGGGACCACTAGATTGGCTTCCTTTTCTGGAGGATAGCATCTTGGTTCTGTTAGGGATTGCACGATCCATGCACTCATGTAAGTGCTTATAAAGTGCATTTGTACAGGATTCAACAGTCGTACCTCTATTGTCTGTCAGCATGGGTGTCGTGAAGTTTGCCACTTCTGTCTTAAGATGCGTGAATTTGGCTTTGGAGAAATTTTTTACGGTGGATTCCCAAATGGGGGGTGGGATGTGGATGTCTAGGGTGATTTGCTTGTGGTCAGATCTGACCAACAAGGAATTGACCTCTGGTGTGGAACACCGGTTGCCCATGTTGGTAATGACCAGGTCTAGGATATTGCTGCCCCTGGTGGGGGTGTGGATAAGTTGATCCAAGGCATTGGAATTTATGAATTCCAGAAAATGTTGAGCACAAGAGTTGGTACATGAGTAGTTTTCCCAGTTAATGGTGGGGTAGTTGAAATCACCCATTATTAGGGTGTTAGGTTGTACCCTAATATTTTCCAGTGTATCAAGAAATGAGGAGTGGGAATCCTGGGGGCTTGTTGGGGCATCTGTAACAAGCTACAATTTGGATTGTGGTCTTGCCCAGAGTTAGTTGCACTTGGATAATCTTGGATGCATTATGCTGAGCAACTAGCCTGGAGGTGTGGATACCCTTAATGAATATGGACACGCCTCTGCCTTTAGTGCTTCGGTCCAGGCTAGATGGCCAAAAGGTGTGGTATGAATTATAGCCTGGTAATGCAGGGGTGCTCTCTGGATCCTTGAACCAGGTCTCTGCCACTGCACAGATGTCGATGTTCTCCATTTTAAGGAGTGCCTCTAGTGAGTGCATTTTGAGGTTTAGACTTCTAACATTAAGTAGCATTACCATCAGATTTTGCTTGCTAGTACCTGTTACGGTGGTGAATTTGTCATTTGAATCTTGCCTAAAAAAGGCACTATAGCGGTGGCAAGAGCCTTAGCCAGTATCCAGACTCCCAAGGGCAACAGGTGCAGGACATTTCTGGCAAAGCTTCGTGGTTTGTCGATCATGTCACCCCATTCAGACAGATACTTGATCCCCTTAGAATGACACCAAAAGCTTAGCCAATTGTTGAATTCAATCATTTTGTCCTTGTACTGTGGTATCATTCTGGGTGATGGCAGGATGCTACTCAGGGCTAGGGTCATACCTGCCTGGACTACAAGATTGGACATCTCTTCCATATCTCTTTTCATGTTGTCCAGGGAGGTACATCTCAGGTCATTTACACCAACATGGGCAATGACAGAGTCATATTTGTACTTGTTGTGGAGTGACCTGAGTGCATGCATTATGTGGCGGATCCTGGCACCTGACAGGCAGCTGACAGTAACTTTCTCCTTGTTTAGCCTGGTGAGTGGAACATCAGTGTGCCAGACTATAGCATCAGCTATGATTAGAGTGTGGGTATGTTGTTATGCCTTATGGGCTGTGGTTGAGTGGCACACTGAGTTTGTGGGCTATGTGTCATTTGGGTTGTGTTGGGGGTGGAGGTTGCTTGCATTTCTGCTTTGGAGGGCCCTGTTGCTTGGATAGATTTTTTTGAGAGCCTCCACAAATGTATGTGTGTGTGTTTTGTGTTTCTATGTGTGTGTTTTGGTGGTGTAGGTTTTGAGGGACTATGTGATGAGTGTGGTGTGGTGCAAGTATTTAACTTCTCCTTTTGACTGTCTAGTCCAGTCTTGCTCAATTATTTCTGTCATGTTCTCCCTCCTTTTTTCTACTTCATATTTATTTATACTTTGGTAACCAGGAAAGTGAACTGGTCCCAGGACACTTTTCAGACACAACATAAGCTACACTGGCAAAGATAATAACAATTATTAAATGCACTTATCAATACAAATAAAAAAATACTGACAGAAAGACATTGACCAAGATCGCATGTGGAACACACAGCCAAAGTGTGACAGTGACCAAGTAAATCAATGAGCAACATTTGCTAGCATGTATAGATTAATAATGCTTAACTATATCATTGTTTGTTATAAATAATTCATTGTATGCACACACACACACACACACACACACACACACACACACACACACACACACACACACACACACACACACACACACACACACACACACACACACACACGCGCACACACATGCTTTTGTACACATGTACTTTATATACATGCACATATACAGAAACACATACACAAACACACTAGTGTGTGTGTGTGTGTGTGTGTGTGTGTGTGTGTGTGTGTGTGTGTGTGTGTGTGTGTGTGCATTTAAACACAGTTAAGTACTTCTGATTACCTTTTCTTAGTGTTCTTAATGCAAGGGCACATAGTAAATGTATGTTAAAAGTAAATTCAGCTGTATATTATGGTTGCTCTTTGACAATGCAAGGACTGACTCAAAGTCAGTGGGAATCTCTTACAATGGATCTGCATGTACCAGATATACACCCCCCTCTGGAAAGATGTCACACAAAGCATAAAATACCTTTTTTATGAACAGTATCTGTGCACCTAGTTGATAGGGTTGCCACCTGACTCTCTTTCTGCAGTTCTGGCCTGTGTTTGTCTGTGTGTGTGTGTGTGTGTGTGTGTGTGTGTGTGTGTGTGTGTGTGTGTGTGTGTGTGTGTGTGTGTGGAGCTTGAAATAGTAAATGCATTTATACTTTACAAGAAAAAATATTTACTGACTTTTCTCTAAATGTCACAGAAATCTTTGCTACTACTCAAGTTATATTAACACAAACTATTGCAAGTAACATTTAAAGCTTAGAATTTCAATACTGTATTGCTGTTGTTGTTGTCTTTCGGCTTTTCCTGGTTAGGAGTCGCCACAGCGGAACTCTGGTCTGCTAATGATTGGCAGTAGATTTTCACGAATGCCGAGGTGCCAGCTTGACATTCAACCTTCAATGAAGGTACGCCCATTTACGCATGTCTTTTGAATGCCCACTAACCACGGGGAGGACATGCAGGCTCCACACAGAAGGCACTCCCCACACTCCAGCCGAGAATTGAATGGGAGAACCTCTTGCTGTGAGGCAACAATGCTACAGCTGCACCACCGTGGATGTTCATTATGTAAATTTGTCAGAAGAGTTGAAAATTGCCTTTAAACCCCTGACTAATCTAATTGCTTTGTTTTGCTATGAAAGGAGAGTGTTAAGTTCTCCTCCCCTCTGTAATAAAAACAGGACCTGACAGGGTAAACTACACATTTAACTGTGTCTATGATATGTCATGCAGGTGGAGATTAACTTCTCTACAAAGTATGTGAGAAGTTGTGTTTAAAAAAAAATAGGTGGGCTTTCCTTTCCTTTGACTCCAGTGCAAGGAAATAACAGTTTTAAAAACTACAAGCAGGTTTCTGGTGCATACACAATGCTGGAACCATACTGTAGGTAGAAAAGAATCTTCAAGAGAAACCTTGACAACTGGTTAGGTAACAGAAAATACACCCCTGGGATCACTTCATTGACTCTTCTTGACAGAGGCTCAGTTAATTAATCAATGGGCCAGTGAAAGCTAACACACTCTGGCTAGGCTTATAAATGCCCTTGGGCAGATAGCCTAGTACCTACCTATGAACCTACCTATGAACCTATAAGAAACCTAATGATTGAGTTAAACTGTATGAGAGGGTGGAGTTTTCCTTTAAGTACTGCAGACAGCTGGGGAATGGGATGGCCACGGTGGTGCAGTGGTTAGCATTGCTGCCTCACAGCAAGAGGTTCTCTGGTTTGATCCTTGGCTGGGATGCCTTCTATGCGGAGTCTGCATATCCTCCCTGTGGTCGCATGCTTTTCCTCCGAGTGCTCCGGTTTCCTTCCACATCCCAAAGACATGTATGTGGATTGGACACTCTAAATTGGCCCTAGGCGTGAGTGCGTGTGTGTGTGCCTTCTGTCGAAGGTTGGGCACCAGGCTGACAACTCGACACCATAAAAACTCCACTGCCAATCATGAGCAGACAGGTGATCCAATGTGGCAACCCCTAATCGGGAAAAAGCCAAAAGAAGAAGAAGGCAGCTGGGGAATGCCTTGGAAATTTTGAGTGAAGTGCAGTACTGCAAAAACATGGATAGATGTCAATGTCTGTAACATACCTCTCAACCATTTAGTGCAAGAAATCTGGATAAAGCCCGACAAAATGGGGGATACAGGCCCACATATAGGCGCATATTTTAAATACTGCTCTCATAAACTTAAAATGTTGCTAGGGTAACAGGGTTTGTTTCAACAGACATTTTTCTGAAGGATTTGAAGTCAGAAACTCAAGTCTATGTCATTATTTAGTGATTTCAATCCTCAGTTCATCCAAATGATTTGCCAGAAAACCACAAATTTTATGAGGAACAGCCCAAGATTATGAGCCAAAGCTCTGGACATTCTGCAAAACTCTGGAAAGTTGAGAGGTATGGTCTGTAAGACACAAAATCCTGGACTGGAGTACAGGTAGGTGTGTCCTGGAGTCACTTTATAAGTACTGACAATCCGACTGGGCATGCCCAAACAGTTAGAATGAGCACAAATCTGTTGCCCCGTCATCAGAATGACTTGCTATGTATAGATATGTCTATACATACAGACATATTTGTATACATATCCGTCTGTCACTATCTCTCTCTCACATACATAGTATATCTATTGCTATGTAGTGTCAAATAGATATATATTGCTATATAGCTACATATATCACAGTGATACATAGACTCTCCCCCATATCTACATAACACATACATATATCTCAAACACACACAGCTACATTTATATATACATCTTTGCTAATTACATAAATATGTGTGTAGATGTCTGTATTGTTGTACATACACTGATAATGGTGAGTAAATCTGCACTATTACACATCTATACTGTTGCTCAAAGGATCCCAACTAAGGGCGCAACAGTACATAATCCACTTACCTACAGACCTCTATACCTGCTGGATGTCACCAAGTAGAGAGACGTAGGTGATCAGGTAGTATAATGTGCAATGTTGTCAATGCACGCATGGACAGGGCACATTGTTCCTGCTCACAGGTTTGCCTATCTAACTGCACGCAGCCACATACAGCCATACTGGTAACTGTACACACATAGCTAGGATAATAGTTACCTCACTGCTAGGACACTAGATACAGTTAACAGTACAAAGCAATATCACTCTGCGGGCCACAGATGCTGTTCAACACAAACTTGGTTTGTGTAATGCACAAGTACTGTACCTGCAATCCCATACCCAACAGACTCAACCTGTGGTGTGTGCGATAAATACTGTGATGTATAGTGTGTAAGACTAGATAGATAGGGGTTCTAATCTCACTCCAGGCTACTTGGTGCACGTGTGTGTATACCCCTGCAAAACAACTGCCATGCACTCATGGGCTATCCACCTGCAATGGTTATGCATGTTTTAGCCCTGTAATTTGCTGCTGGCTTCCAAACTGCCCTCAGGATGTCACATACTTTAAGACTACCAACTGACAGTGTACCATCAGACTTAAAGGAAAACTCCGGGCTTACACATATTTTAGCTCAAACGCAAGTCATGCTCTATCCCTGTAAACTCATCCCAGCCATCTACAGTGACGAGAATGCACAAACACATTTATTAGTTCTACATATCTACCTTTCTGTAGCATAGATCAGGAAAGCCCATCCCTCGTTCTTTAGTATCGCATCCTTTCAGTTCCAAATTGTCTCCCCCTTTGTGACGTACCTTTGACACAGTGAAATCAGTAGTTCCCTCTAGTGCAGATTCTCCCACACTGTGATGTAGATATTTATGTAGGCCAGCCCATTATCAGGTTCTATAAAGTGCTGCATAACTTGTTGGGGAACTCTTTTATATCCTCTGTTTCCTTCCAGATTAAAAACTTGGCTGGAGCAAGTAATTCCTTGTGCGCAGCTGCAGGCAATGTTCCTAGACAGAGAACTCAGTAGATACTATTCTTCGTTAAGTTTGCTCACTTGTTGATCCTGCATATAGAATTATGCACCCAAATTTCTGCAAAATAGAAATGTATTTTTTTTGTCCTTTTCTTGCTTTAGTAACTCTCAGTCCGTGCTTTTTTTCTCACCCACTGTGCTGCATTGTTAATATGTATGTGCATGTGTATGTATGTGTATGGTTGTTTCTGCCTGCATGTGTGTGAGTGAATGAGTGCCTGAAAGTAGTATGTAAGTATGAAAGTGCAGAAAAGTCACTGATTGCAAATGTGAGAGTGAATGAGCAATGCAAGAGATAGTGAACAGTTCTGCATGAAAACAGTATGTGTGTGTGTGTGTGTGTGTGTGTGTGTGTGTGTGTGTGTGTGTGTGTGTGTGTCTGTGTGCATGTGCACGCATGTGCGCACGAATGTTGAAGAGACTGTGTTTGCATGTGTGATCATGTGAGCATGCAGATCCAGTAATCAGGATACCCATTCAGCCAATGTTTTACATTTCTTAAAACAGAAGCGCATCCAAGTAAATGGAATGAATTGTTAATGTGTGTATGCTGCTGTCTGTGTGTGAGTGAATGCTGCATGTGTGAAGGCAGATGAGTCTGTTGGTTTGTGTGGTTGCCTGTGTGTGTGAGAGAGGAGAGAGTGAAGTCTGCGATTCATCTGCTCACTGGCAGCAGCAGCCCCTCATAATGTTCTTGTTTGATGTGATCTGTGTCATCAGTTGCTGTTTTTCCCATGCCAGTGTTCCCCAAAGTACTTTAACCTAATCGCTGTTTCCTCTGCTACTTCCCAGAGCAATTCCCAACCAAGAGGTTCAGACTGGGTCGCAGAATCCTTTACTAATGGTACCAAAACAGTTTATGTCTGAAAAGTCCACTTTGGACTTCTGAAAAGTTGACTATCCTTAATAATTACTGAATAAACGGCCATTAGTAAAGCATTCTGCGTCCCAATACCGGTCTGCACCTCGTGGTTGGGGATCACTTGGTTGATGGGAAGCTTTGGGACACATTTATTAGCTTAGGATCAAACCCATTTAATCGTAAGCACCATACTAGTCTGCTTGCCACTGATATTTGCAGGGCTTTAAACTGTTCTCCATTTTACTGAACATGCTGCACATCAGCCTTATATTTTTGGTCTGTTTCTCATAAAATTTGTCGTTTTCTAGGAAATCACTGGGATGATCTGAGAATCAAAGTTACTAAATTACATGCATTTGAGTTTCAGACTTCATATTCAGAAAAATACATGCTAAGACAAATCCTGTTCTATCAGCTTTCTAAGTTTTATAAGAGCAGTATTTAAAATCTGTCTTAATTTTTTGGGTCTTTAACCCCCCCCCCCAGGCTTTGTCCAGATCTCTTGTACTAAGAAGTTGATGGGCATGCTTCTTGTACTGCAAGATCTTGCTATACACCTCTACAACTGCCTTAAAGTACTGGATGCAAATGGCCATGTTTCATCTGTTGGCACATCAGTAGCCTAGCTTGTGAGAACCTGATTAGCTGGCTTGGTACTGACTGAGGGTATAACATCTGAGTACTGGGGTGGTGACAGGTTGAGTGGGAGGTGTATGGTCATGATCCCAGTAAGCTTGTGCTTCGGAAACTTTTTAGTATTTAGATAATAGAAGAATAGCATGAGGCATTTGCACACTTTACTGTAGAACTAAACTGGAGAATGATGTCTGAATGTGGCACGTGAGTGCCCATTTCCTCTCTCTTTGTTCCTAAAATAGGATAACAGAGCAAGTTTTTAGTGATAGGTTTGAGGGCTGGACAACCTCCCTCCAACTAATACATTTGGAGGAGACTGCATACTTGGTTTGAAATTCCTGAAACACTCGGGTACTGAGTAAAGGGAAAAACAATGAACTAAAGTGGTTATGTTTGCACAAACTGTGTATATATTTTTATAGTCTACTATTTAATGTACAGTATAGTAATTTATTCATCTATCCTTGATCCATGAAATCTTGGAAATGGACTTGCTAGAGTGAAACAAGTGCCTGAATGTGTTTTGTACTATTTTTGACACCTTCTCTGTTCCCCTCTGTTGAGCAGCTGTGGAGTAGGAATAAATCCTGGGGATATGGGGGGTGAGAGAGGGAAGTCCCAGCAAAAACACTTAACTAGCAACTTCTGACATTGTGGGTATTCTCATTTGTAATGTGAGAGACTGTATTACAATTGTTCATAGTAAAAACTAGTATTGTGGGGCTTTAGGTACTGTCTGCATGTGTCTTTGGCATGTTTAGCTGTAACTGTAAATAACTTTTGTGGTTTCAAATGCTTACTGTTATGTTGGCTGCTTTTAATATCTGGCAGAAATTTACACACACACACACACACACACACACACACACACACACACACACACACACACACACACACACACACACACACACACACACACACACACCTGGGAAAGGCTGGCATAGGTTTACTAGCTATGCTCCCTTCTGCCTAGACTATAAGGTAGTTATCACTGCCACCAGGAAGTACAAAGCCAGCTACCTAAGGCTCTTGCAAGGGTACCCAATTATACTGAAATTATGGCTGACCAAGTTTGCAGATGACTGCAAGCTCGGTGCTGTCATCAATTCCCCTAGTGATGTGGAAATCCTTGAAGATGGTCTCACTCAGCCAAATGACTAGTGCCAGAAATATGGCCTCAAGCTGAATACCAAAAAATGCATCATCCCCTTTGTGGAGAGTGACATCCCCAAAAATGATCATATTAATAACAACATCCCAAGCATGCAGTCAGTCATGAGGGATTTGGTCACCCAGGTTGATAGCAACCTGACATTTGACCACCATGTTGCTTCCATTGTATGGAAAGCCTTCTACATGTCCTACCTCATAAGTAAGGGTATCTCATCCAGGGACAAGGAGGTTATAACATCCCTGTATTCTTGCTTTATAAGGCACATTATTGAGTACAACGCCCCTTTCGGCATGTACCTCGCAAAGTGCAATGCAGCAGCTGAAGAGACCACAGAGGTTCTTCACCAGGAGAATCCAGGGCCTCAAACATCTGCCATACACAGATAAGCTAAAAGCCCTACCCCTCTACTCAGTTTCATATAGACTCCTCAGAGGTGACCTCTGTCTGGCATACAAGGCGATCATGGGCCCCACCTTGATGGGACTGCTGCATATCTGCAAGTCAAGCTCCACTCAAGTAATCTGCACATGTGGCCTCAACCTCATCTATGACATCAGCAAGACTTGTTGGTGAGACAGATTTGTGTCCCAGAGACCCCCCCATCTATGGAACAGACTCCCTCTCCACATCAAGCAGAGTACATCTTTACCCCTTTTTTAAGTGCAACCTGGATAACTGGATGGGAAACAGAAAATATATCCCTGGGATTCCACCCGTGCCCCTGCTGTACAGGGGCATCAGGTGCTGATTTGTCTAAACATGGACTAAACTCTTGGCTAGGCTTATAAGGGCCTCAGGGCCAATAGCCTAGTAACCTCCTATGATCCAACAAGAGGCAAAACATGTTGGCCATCTAACTGGAGCAATCTCACTCCATTATATTGTGATACTGGCAAATTCTTTCAGTAGTTTGTAAGTTCTAGTTCTTTGAGAATGAAGAACAAGGCATTAGGAGCCATACAACTGTAATGTCACTACAGATGAAAGTACCTGCTACGTCACATGTAAAAATATAATCAAACCACTTAGAGAAGGTTTACCACCTGCCCCACTTTAGACAGTTGTGTCCTGTGGAAAGCAAGCCATTGGCTAATATCTAAATATTTTTTTTGCTTGTATATCTAAAATAATTAAACTCAAATGTTATAGAAATGAGCTTTAAGTGAAGTTTAGTCCTTTGGGCGTGGTCTGTTCTGCAAAATTACCCTCCTCTGGGCATTAGAAAAGGTGGCAACACTACCTTGGGATTGAGTGCAAGTGGATCCTTGTCAGCAATCTCCTTTGGAATTTATTCTGCCTAGCCTGATTTGAGCAAGAGAACGTTCTGGACAATGTATTAAAAACTTTAATTTAGAACATACAGCACGTTGCACATGCATCCAAAACTGTAGGACAGTTATCTGCATAATCATAAAGCAGCATTGGTAACTATGAACTACAAGTTTAGGCTCTAATGTGACTATTAGATGCTTTGCTGATCATAACATGAGCAAAGCAGAACAGATGGAGAAAGCAAAATACTGCAGATATAACTCAAATTGCTACAAATGCAATGCAGCACGCATTCATGCATTGTAGCAAAGAGTCTAAAGCATCTCCTTAAGTGGTATAGTGTAAACAGATGGGACTGTTGCACTTTCGATCATTAGATTGATTAGATCATTATCACAGCCTCCATTCTGTGTGGAAGAAAACTGAAATGTACCATAGCGGCTACTTTATGAACAAGAAAGGCTGACCTTGTCTCCAGAAAGTCAGAATCGTCTGTCACGTCTTAGCAGAGACACAGCAGCTGAAATTGAGGTTTTTGTATATTTTGTGGATGTAATTTTCTTTGTCGGAGAAAGAAGACACGCAGTAGAAGCATCAGGCTATTTTGGAGGTGTAACAAATTTCGAATATAGTGCTATTGTTGGCTTTGGGCCTTTAGAAATGAGGTAGCTGCTGAATCAAACAACCCCGCAAAGTTTTATCTGGCTTCAATTGAAACTTATGATGTAAGATGAACTAAGTTTTCTGTCATGACCAGAACAGTACTTAAGCTTAGAGAATCATGGTATTGTAGTACATATTAAATTAAAAATATGGTCATGCATTCCTCTCCCTCTAAGATGTACAATGATCACAATGAGTTTTGTTGTATTGCTCAAATTACAGTCCAAGAGGGCAGTTTCACTAGATGTTGCTGACGACTACATTGAGGTGTTTTTTGTGTACTGCAAACAGTGTAGCTAAGGTGAGGTATGAAAAGCAGCTGCCCCAGGTGCAAAGTGTTGGGTGTTTTGTGTGATCAGTTAATCCTGATCCCTAATGGAATACTGACTTTTAAAGGCTGGTATTGCATTTGTGATCAAACCTGAGTGGTCTGTGGTCTAAACAGTGCTACAGTTTAATTATGGCTGTCTAAATGGCAATGCTCAGATCTGCTGTGAGCTATAACAGAATGGCATTAAATATACTGATCCCAAGGATATTGCCAATATCCTGGCATATCAATTCAGTGCAAGCTTCACCCCCCTCTCACCCCCTAAAGGGCCCATCTCAAAACCGAAAGATTGCCAAATTCCAGCAATAACGGCCACACAGGTAAAAAACGCACTCTCCAAAGCTAAGAATATAGCATACATGGGACCAGATGACATCCCAAGCTGTGTACTACATGAACTACAAAATGAATTGGCACCTCAGATAAGTGTCATGTTTAATCATAGGCTCACCTCAGGCTTCATGCCCACTGAGTGGTGCACAGCTACAGTTATCCCACTCCACAAGGGGGTGATCAACCTTGGATCCCAGGAACTACCGCCCCATCAGTCTGACGAGCCTGATCTGCAAGGGCATGGAACGTATTATCATGGAACTTATAAACAAAGACATTGGCAACCTTCAAACACTGGACCCCACGCAGTTTGGGTTTGTGAACGTCCGATCTTGTCTCCTGAACCTGATTGACTTCTTTGAATCAGTCTCCAGAGACGTGGACAAGGGTAAGGTGGTCCACACAGCCTATATGGACCTCGCCAAGGCCTTTGACACCATCCCCCACTCTGAAATCATAGATAAACTTACTAAGCTGGGCATTAATCCCTACGTCACTCGATGGGTTGCCATCTGGCTTACTGACGGAACCCACACTGTAAAAGTAGCCAACTCCAAATCCAGCTCCAGACAAGTGACAAGTGGAGTACCTCAGGTTCAGTCCTGTGACTGCTCTTGTTTGGCATCTCCTTCTCTGAAGTACAGGCCAACACTAAGGGACTTTGGCTAACAAAGTTCACAGATGACTGCAATCTGGGAGCCATTATTGAAACCCCAAATGATGTGGATATTCAACAAAACGGCCTTACAGAAGCAGATGCCTGGTGCCAGAGCCATGGGCTCAAGCTCAATGCCAAGAAATGTATAGTTATCCCCTTTGGGAAAAAAACATGTACCCGTGAATTACCATATAGGTGGCAGTACACTAAACACCGAAAGTGTGATAAGAGACTTAGGGGCACAGGTGGACAGTGGTCTCACCTTCGATAACCACATCGCCACAACAGTCAGGAAATCCTTCTATGTGGCACACCTCATCGCCAAGGGCTTTTCATCCAGAAAAAAGGAGGTCATTGTCCCACTGTACTCATCCCTCATTAGACCTGTTATAGAATACAATGCCCCATTTGGTATGTACCTCTCAAGACATCTGCAACAACTGGAAAGGCCACAGAAATACCTCACTAAAAGAATCACAGGCCTAAAGCAGATGCCCTATGCTGATCAGCTAAAAAAACTCCACCTATACTCTGTCGCATATCGTCTACTCAGAGGTGATCTCTGCTTAACATACAAGGCCATGTCAAACCCAGAGCTGTTGGACATGCTACACTTAAAGAAATCTCATTCCCTCAAAGACACATGCTCCAGGGATCTAAACCTTGTCATCACAATGAACAAAATATGCTGGAGGGATAGGTTCCTGATCCAGAGACTCCCCAGACTCTGGAATAGACCGCCCATACATGTCAAGCAGAGTGCCTCTTTGGCCCTCTTTAAAAGGAACCTTGATGATTGGATGAGAGATAGGAAATTCTCCCCAGGGATCACAACAGTCACCCTGCTAGACAGGGGTCCAGGGAAGTAAATACTGTGGGAAGAAATATCAAGAGAATTGTTATGGCTTATTATTATATTATTATAGAATGCCTTGTGGTTGTCTTTGGAATCTTTTGCAATTTTATTTTCGTAGCTAGCTTTGGAGGATTTTATGAGGGATCTCAGCTTCTTACCGAAGCTGGTAAGGGAGTTTTTTGTATCCTGGGAACAGTTTCTTCCTTTTGTTGTAAAGTTTGTATATGGCAAGGGACCACCAGATTGGCTTCCTTTTTTTGGAGGAGAGCATCTTGATATTATTGGGGATGGCGCGATTCATGCATGAGTGGATGTGCTCGTCCAGTGCCTTAGTGCAGGATTCAGCAGTCGAGCTTTCAGTTCCCATCTGCATGGGTGTCATGAAGTTTGTCACTTCTGACTTGAGTAGCATGAAGTTGGCTTTGGAGAAGTTTTTTACGGAGGTTTCCTTACTGAGGGGTGGGGGTGGGATGTGGCTGTCAAGGGTGAATAGCTTATGGTCAGACCTGACCAATGAGGAGGTGACCATAGGTGTGGAGCAACGATTTCCCATGTTGGTAATGACCAGGTCTAGGATATTGAAGCTTCTTGTGGGACTAAGGATTAGTTGATCCAGGGCATTGGAATTTATGAATTCCAAGAACCGTTGGGCAAAGGTGTTGGTACACAAGTAGTTTTCCCAGTTAATGGCAGGGTAGTTGAAATCACCCAGTATTAGGGTGTTTGGTTGTATCTTAATATTTTCCAGTATGTTTAGAAAGGTGTAGTGAGAATCTTGGGGCATGGTGGGGGATCTGTAGCAAGCTACAATTTGGATTGCAGTCTTACCTAGTGTTAGTTGCACCTGGAGAATTTCAGACGCATTGTGTCGGGCAACTAGCCTGGTGTTGTGAATATCCTTGGTGAATATGGACACTCCTCCACCTTTAGTGTTTTGGTCCTGGTTTGGTGGCTGAAAAGTGTGGTAAGAGTTGTAGCCTAGTAATGCAGGGGTGCTCTCTAGAGCTTTTAACCAGGTCTCAGTCACTGCACAGATATCAATGTTCTCCATTTTGAGGAGTGCCTCGTGTGAGTGCATTTTGAGATTTAGACTTCTAGCATTGAGAAGCATTACCCTCAGTTTTTGCTTGCCTGTTCCTTTTATGGTGGTGAATTTGTCATTTGAACCTTGCCTAAAAAAGGCACTATAGGGGTGGCAAGAGCCTCAGCCAGTATCCAGAATGCCAGGGGTGACAGGTGCAGGCCAGACTAGTTACAGGAAAGGTGAGAAACAAGTGCAAATGCAGGCTTTTGAGCCAGAAAGTTGAAAGAGATGGAAAAACTGCCCAAACGGCCAATAAACTACAATTTCTGGGGCAGAAACCACTCTTGTGGTTGATAGGCTACCTAGTGCTTACCACTCCCACTGATAAGCTAGAAGGCTTCTCTCCAACACAGAAAGTCTTGGGGGGCTCAGAAGCTTACAAACAGTCCTGGATACAGCAAATCTGTATCTGGACTAGACTAGTTAAAACAAGTGCAAACACAGGCTTTTAAACCAGAAAGTTGAAAGAGATGGAAAAACTGCCCAAACGGCCAATAAACTACAATTTCGGGGCCAGAAATCACTCTCTGTAATGGAGAATTCTTAATCTCTGAAGTTGACTTGATGGCTGCTATAACTTTAAAGGAATAGTCACCCATTCTTAATTTTCTAAACAATCTCAATTCAAAATATATGAAATAATTAAAAAATATAAATTTCAGATCTAAAATACGTTTTGGAATTATGGTCTCTAAATTAGTGGCTTGACATTAACTACAAGGGAAAAGAAAGTATGTTAATGTCCTAGCAAAACGCACCATCTTTTTTTGATTATTTTCTTGGAAATTTTTATACTGCTCATTTATCAATAGATATAGAATTTAAATTATATAAAACATAAAGGTGTTGATTGTTGTAAATCCTTAATCAAAACAGAATGGCTTGATATGGCTTAGAAATGCACAATCTGAAAAATTGCAATGAAATTTAATTTTGGTTTTGTTTAATGATCCACTTCCCAGATGTATACTCAGTTTTTCACTTTACTGGTGCATATAACAATAGCCAGGAAGAATAACTACAAGGAACTGTAAACATGACATTATACATTCATTTACAGAATTTAAACATATTGTCACTTTTGCATGCCAATAAGAATTCTCATAGTCCAGAAAAGTATGACACTTCACATTGGAGAACACCTGGCTAATGAGCTTAACATACATTTTATATTGGGGGGAGACTACAGGAGTAGAGGATATATTAATTCTGAGTACATTTATTGGTGTAGACTGTGTGTACCTAACATTTAGTTTGAATGTGGTGAGATCTGCTTTGGGATGCATTAAACAGGATATTGAAAAATAGCCGGACAACTTTTTGTGGCTCTTTTGGCAGCTTGTATTCATTATATTTCTGCAATTTTCATTTCTTTTTTAAATAAAATGTTACTATTTGTTATCATCCCCACTTGCTGGAAACTTGCTGATCTTATTCCCATTCATAACGGTGGTGCTATGGACAAATTTGTAGGCCAATTAGCCTTACGCATTTAGTAGGTAAAAGTTTTGAAAGGTGTCTGTTAACAATTCTGATTAGTAGTTCACATGGGGTGTTTAATGGATACATCTCAAGATCGTTTTATGAAAATATGTTCAACCGCTACAAGCTTGACTGGTTGTTACCAGCCTCTGTCTTTCACGCTATATCCAGGACTTTCTGCAATACTTGCTTATGTGGATTTATTTAAAGCATTTGATAGTATAGCTCATTCTACTACCACAGATATGATGCACAAACAAAATCCTTATATTATCCACTGGGTTGCAAATTGGTTGACTGGGAGACATCAGAGATTGATAATTGAAAACTGTACATCTGGGAGCACACAGGCACACAAGGCACTACCTCAGGGCTCCTGGGACCATTGTTATTTCACATTGTGTTTTCATCTATATCAAAAGTTGCTAATGTTTGATTAGCAAGGTACGCTGATGATATAAAAATTGGCTGAGTGGTTGCTACACTCATGATTTTGACATATTCAGCCAGAATTTCATCCAGGTTGCTACACAATTGAATCACAATGGGTTAAGAATTAATAAGGAGAAATTTGATGTTTTGCAGTTTCGTAGAGCATATATACATTTTAACTTGATACTTGAGTCTATTGGTCTAAAGAACCAGAAAGAGTATACAGAGCTGGGCATCATTGTTGGTACCTATTTTAAATTTAGCATACATGCTTAGTTAACAAAATCTAAATCTATGTGAATGGTTGGCTAAATTCTAAGAAATTCTGACAAAGGGAATGAGGAAATTCTTAAGAACTTGTTTATAGTCTATGTTCAACCTCTTGTAGAAAATAATGTTTTCTTTATAGAAAAAAGGATGAATTACTATTAATCAATGGTATACAACATAAATTTACAAAGAGAATTTGCAGACATTAGTTAACTTGGGAAGTTTGTTGTTTTTGTAGTAGGTTATATCTGTCTGAGGGGAAAAACTGTGGTTGACGTATAAAGCACTGTGGAATAAAAAGCTATATTTATTAAATATTGAGTTAGTGAACTTGAACATGATGACAAGATGAATAAGCTCCACACACAGAACTAATAATAGTAGAACAATTTTGACAGCTAGATGTTTAAGTCATTCAATGACATATTTGTGGAACAGATAACCATTATTTATCTGTCTAATGAATTTTCATATCCTTTTAGAAAATTCATTAGATAAACAGATGGACTCAAAGGGTAATACATTTAAAATGAAGTCAGAATTTTAATTTGGCCATTTCTACCTACACATTTGTAAATGAACCATAGGGCAATGTAATATATATAAACAACAGTTACATGACAATGAACCATCTATCTAAAATTCCTAAAAGAACAAAGACATATATGAATACAATAAAAGAAAGTAAACAATTTGTTTTGGGAAGGCAGATAGTACTTAAAGTGGAAGAGTTATGGAAATATTTTCAGCCAGCATTTACCGATAGGTTGCAAGCTATCACTGGAATAGTTATACTATAATTGTAATAATATCAAGGAAACATAATGTGATTACCAGGAGTGGAAACCATGACAACTGAACAATGGGGTTTTGTATCCCCAAATGTCCCATTCTAATCAGATCTGAAAATGGCAGATATATTTGGTTAATCAGTCACATCTACATTTGTGACGTAAGGGAGAAAAGACCTACTGTAATAAATTGCTTCACTGCATTATTTTTGAGGTCTCAGAATGAAAATTCTTCAACCAGATGTAATGAAGGGAAACGCATGGTCCCTCATAGCTACAGAATTTACTTAAGCAGGTATGGCAAATGTAAGATATGTAAGTTAGTTAGTTCATTCCATTCCAGTTTAGAAGCAGAAGATATACAGAAGTCTATAGATGTCTTTATTTATGAAGCTTTACTGCTTTGACAAATCCAGGCTGAAAAGCCAACGAGAATTCCACTTTCCCAAATTAAAACAAAACAGACAAAGGACACTTGCTTGTCAAAAAGCAAAAATATATGATAAAGCAAACTAAAACAATGGAGTCAGAGCTGGAAACTTCCTTGTGTATTGTCTACATAAAATGTTTGCAGGGGTTTCAATAAACTGACCAAAAACAGGCTGTGACACTAATGTTAGAGGGTCTATATTAAATCACCAAATGCTTAAAAAAGCGAACAGTGATTGATCGACCCTATGTAAGTGAAAGTTTACAATGTCAAAGTGTCAGAACAGCGATTTTTTTCCAAGGGAAAAAAAATCGCTGTTCCAACAACAAAAAAATAAAAATAACAATCAATTTCAAACATTGCATTAAGTGGGGGGCTTCACCCCCCCACCCCCCGATGTGGGGGGCTGCACTCCCACATCCCCCTACTTAAATATACCAACTCCGAGACTGCACTACAGTGTCAAAAACGGCAAAGTACTGAAGCGGCCAAGTGAATTCTTTCCCAGGGAAAGAATTCACTTAACAGCCGCTTCGATATTTTGCGTTTTCAGCATTTTAAGTTCGACCAAGATGCATTCTTTCGAATGCATCTTCGGTCTTCTAATATAGACCCAATGTTAGAGTATCTAAATGTGTTGTTACACAGCGGTTCTTAATTTTTTGAAAGAATCTATTAAAGATGTAGACGTGTAACATTAATGGCTGTAACTCCAGCGTTTGAGCTGTTTTTGGATCATTTTACTTCTCCTCATAATACAACTCTTTGACTTCACAAACATAGGTATGAGACACAAAAACAGAGACTGCAGTTACTGCAGCTGGTGATATCTCACAGTTTTCTGTGTGATATTGTTTGAGAGGCTTTTCTTTTGTACCTGTAAAGGAACTTGCACAGCCTGAAGGGTAAGAAGTGGTGTCAAGCAGTGAGTTATGAGAAAATGGTGAAGATTGTAAGCATCACCAAAGTCATACCATGCCGGTAGGTGTCAATCAGGGCTTAATTGCTCCCAGTAATGTAGTTTGTCGCATTGCTTTAAATCCTTCAAAGTATCTCTGCCATAAATATCCCATGTGCTCAGGTGGTCTATGGGAAGCAGCAGCTTTCTCCATTTCAAGGATGAAGAAGGTCTTAATCCTTCTTTAAGAGCTTTGACAATAGCTTGCAGAATCAGTAATTTCTCAGCTGATTATAACTCTCTGTACTACAGAAGGCCAAACATGTTAGAGGGCCCTCCTAAGGTCCATTCAGACAGCCTTTCTTTCTACCTGTGCTACACCACCTGAATCTGGGGGTAAAGGGCAGATGCTGCCAACTTACTCTGGGTAGGTGACCCTCCCATAGGTAAGTCCTCAAGGAGACTTTCATCCTAACCCAAAAGCTATGGGGTGGGGGTCTGGAAGGCCAGCGGCTTGTGTAACATTTTTGGGAGGACAAACCAGGAAACTGTCACAAGGCCTAGGATAACTATGAACATATTGCCTGTGCTTCAGAATGCATACATTCCATGGAGTTGAATTGGGTGTTCCGTACTGAGTGGTACACTTCTAACACTGGCAAATGAGAAAATCATTAATCAAAAAATGACAAACAGCTGCACCTAGCCCCTGTTCTGCTCATAGCCATTATTTTTTGGTCTTGCCCATGAGATGTAAAACATTGCTCCCATCTGCAGGAAATTGCAGCCTCACCTCACATCTGGCCTCCAGGTTATCCATTGTCACAGAAACTCGACCACAGAGCCATAGCAATGCATGACCGAACCCTCTGGGACTACACTCGTGACTGGTCGGCATTCAGCTACTTGCACACTGTGGGTTCTAGCCAGTTTGCAACCCACAGAGTGATGTAGGGGTTGATGCCTACCTTACTGAGTATTTCTATGATTCCTGAGTGGGAAATGGTAGCAAAGGCCTTGGCCAGATCAAGGTTGACTGTATGAACCACCTTGCTGTGATCCACTGTTCTGGTGACTGACTCAAAGAAGTCGACCAAGTTGAGCAGGCATGATCTACCCTTCACAAAACCATATTGTGTGGGATCCAGAGTTTGGAGATTCCCTGTATCCTTGGTTATTAAGTCCATGATTATGTGTTCCATAGCTTTGCATTTCAGACTCATCAGGCTAATGGGGAGATAGTTCCTCTGGGTCTGTAGTTGTTCCTTCTTTGTGGAGAGGGATGACTGCAGCAATGCACCATTTAGTAGGGACAAAGCCTGAAATGAGGCTGTGATTGAACAGTCCACACAGGTGAGGTGTCAGTTCACGCTGTAGTACATGTGGAACACAGTCAGGGATATTGTTGGGTCCCATAGGAGCTCTATTCTTGGCCTTGGACAATGCTGTTTTAACCTGTGTAGAAGTAACACTGGGTGCCTAGCAATCTGCTGTTAATACTTTTTTTGGGCGGGGGGGGGGGGGGCAGAGGGACAAAGTTGGCACTGAATATGTTGGCCAGTATATTGGCAATATCTGTTGCCTCGGTATCAGAGGTACCATTGTGCAATAGCTCAGAGCAAATCTGGGTATTGCTGTGGAGATTCTGTACGTAACTATAGAAGGCCTTGTGGTTGCCTTTATTGTCTGCTGCTATTCTGTTTTCAGAGGTAGCTTTAGAGGATTTGATGAGGGATCTCAACTGTTTATTGAGGCTGATAAGGGAGTTTTTCCAGTCTTGGGACTTCACCTTATTCTGCATCAGTTCCCTCCTTCTGTTGTACAGTTTGTTTATGGCAGGGGACCACCGTATTGGCCTCCTTTTTTTGAAGGACAGCGTCTTGATTCTACTGGGTATGGCGAGATCCATGCATTTGTGTGTGTGTGTTCGTACAGTGCCTTGGTGTATGATTTGGCAGTCATGCAACTATTCTCCATTTGCATTGGTGCCGTGAAGGTAGCCACCTCTGTTTTTAGGAGCCCATAGTTAGCTTTGGACAAGTTTTTCATGGTGATTATCACTGGGGGTGGTGGGATGGACTGTGGATTTCACAGGTGATTAGTTTCTGGTCAGATCTAACCAGGCAGGAGTTGACTATTGATGTAGAGGTACAGTTGCCCATGTTGGTAATGACCAGGTCAAGGATGTTGCAAACTCTAGTGGTGGTAAGAACTGTCCAGGGCATTGGAATTAATGATACAAGAGGGGTAGTTGAAGTCACCCAGTATATGTTGGACCCTTATATTCTCCATGGGTGTTTAAGAATGTGGAGTGATTCTTGGCACATGGTTGGGGGTCTATAGCAGGCTTCGACCAGAATCGCTGTCTTACTCAATGTTAGTTGCACCTGTAATATCTCTGATGCATTATGTTGGGCTAAAAGTGTGGAGCTGTCCGCATCTGTTATGAATATGGAGACACCACCAACTTTGGAACTTCGGTCCAACTTCTGGGGCCTAAAGGTGTGGAATGAGTTATAGCCTGGTAGTGCCGGGGTGCTTTCTGCTGCCTTGAACCTGGTCTGTGTTACAGCACAAATGTCTGTGTTCTCTATTTTATGGAGTGCTTCTAGCGAGTGCATTTTGAGTTAGACTTCTAGCGTTGAGCAGCATGGCGCTCAGATTGCATTTGTTTCCAGCTGTTACAGTGATAAATTAGTGACTTTTTTAGGTGGTGTTCCAAAGACCACAGGGGTTGCAAGAGCCTTGGCCAGTATCTGGAAGCCCAGGGGTGACAGAAGCAGGCCAAGGCCAACTCTGAGAAACAATCGAGTTCTGTCAATCATGTCATCCCTGGCAGATTGATATAGGATCCCCTTAAAATGACACCAGAAACTTGGCCAACTGTTGAAGTCAATCATTTCCTGCTTGTACTGTGGGGTCATTCTGGGTAATGGTAGGATGCTGATTTGGACTAGGGTCACACCCACCTGGGCTACATAATCCGAGAGCTTCTCTGTCTCTTTTCATGTAGTCCAGGGAGGTACGTCACAGGTCATTCACACCCACATGTACAATGATGGACTCATATTTGTACTGGTTGTTGAAGGACCTGATAGCCTTCATTATGTGCTGGATCATGGCACCTGACAAGCAGCTGGCTGTTACGTTCTCCTTATTCAATCTAGTGAATAGGACATCAGTGTGCCTCACTATCGAGTCACTCTTGCCTAGCATGTTGTAATAGGAGACATCCCTGGGACCTGACCATGAGATATATGTTTAGGAAGGATAGATCTGGTACTGTTCTAAAAGAGACCTCTTTCTTTGGTACCAAAAACATTCTGAACAGAAGCCTTTTGCCACTTTGACTCAGAGGCACTGGTTAGACAACTCCTTATGTGAGTGAGGACTCAACCTGAAGATTAATATTTGGATCCATGGAATGTTGGTGGGAGTAGTCAGATAGATGATCGTTTCATTTCCTTGGACAGACTCATGACCAAAGAAATTGCTTTGTTTCTCGACACATGTTTGTTGGAAAAATATATCAATTTGAATTTAACGCCTAGAGGCTTACGCATTGACAAGCTACCTGCAACTGTTTTTTCTGAGGATGAGCATGACCTGCTGGAGGAATGGAAACAAGCGTCACTAGAATGCACTACCAAATGGCTCCGTATTTTAGTGAAACGGAACCAGAGGCTACATGATAAGCTTAAAAGTGAAATCATGCACCTACAGGACGAGGTGGTGGAGGAGTCCTGTTTTAGGGTGCAATTCACTAAAATTAAAGAAAAGGTGTCTAAATTGGAAATGACATCTTACAGCGGAAGAGAAACAAACTGCTACGTGATATGAAAGACTACGAAACTGGTGTACTTTTTTCCTGGCAGCGTGAAACGACGTGCAGCAGGTCAAAGGTCAGGAGAAACTCCTCAAGGCAGCAGAGTGTGTCTGCGTCATCGGGGGAGCGTGAAAGAAATACCTTTGGTTCAAAAAATGTTACCTTTGCAGACTTTACTGACAATAAAAATGCTGAAACTGAGGGTACAAATGGTGATTTAAATTCTACTAAAAATGACAGTTCCTTTCAGAGCAGCAAATTGGGTCGAGGAAGAAACGGCCGAAAGGGGAGAAACCGTTTCAAAGAATAGGAATGTGAGTGTGTCCAATGAACGAACTCTATGTTTGATTAATTTGTCCAATTTAGTTCTTAATGATGACATGAAATCAATGTTACTGAAAGGCAGTAAGTTTGTGCCTACTTTTTTTCCCTCACTTGGGGATTTGTATATGGAGCTGAAATGTTTTGTAAGAAAGCTGTATCTAAAAGTATATTTTTCTAATGACACTGCTAACACTGTAAATAGCAATTTTGATGAAAATTATATCGGAGATGGTGTTGACACTAATTTGTTAAACCTATCCGTATATGACTATGAAAATACTGATTGTTGTTCCATAGATGAAAATGTGACTAATATGGATGACAATGATGAAAATGCTGAAGGTTTTTTTACAGGTTATGGGAAGCTAGTGTTACCAAAGTTAGCCTCTAATAATAAATTTATACCAAATATAAAAGTTCCTGTGATTGCTATGTTTTTTAGGATTATATTTAGAGAATTGACGTTATTAATGAAAATGTTTCATAACAGTCAGAAACAATATAATCTAGATAAAAATGAATGAAGGAATGGAATGCTTTAAAAAGTTTGATGAATGTTAAAAAGGAATTTATTTTCAAATGTGCAGATAAAGGGGGCAACTGGGTTATCACAAACAAAACTTTTTATTGTGAAATGGTAAATGACTTGCTTTATAGTGAAGATGAATATAAGTGTTTAGCTAAGAATCCTGTAACTGAATTTAATGCTGATTTATTGAATTTGTTGGAAAGAGGGGAACGCCTGGGCTTTTTTAGTCATAATGATGTATGTAAACTATATGTTAAAAATCCACTGACACCTATTTTTTATGTCCTACCTAAGGTTCATAAAAGTTTAACTAAACCCCCCGGTAGGCCAATAGTGTCAGGAATAGGTTCGTTTTTAAGTAATGTTAACCTATTTTTGGATTTCCATTTAAAAAAACAGCTAAGTAAAGTGATGGCACATATCTCTAACACTCAAGATTTACTAAATGAACTTTCTCATATTAAATGGTGCAATGACTACTATTGGGTGACAATTGATGTGAAATCCTTATATACTAATATTAATAGAAGATGGGGGTTGGATGCGGTTTTTGAGATGCTAGGTGATGGACCTAGAACTATGTTTCTGATTCAACTACTGGACTTTTGCCTTACTCACAACTATTTTTGCTTTAACAATAAATTCTTTCTGCAACTAAAAGGAACGGCTATGGGGGCTGCTTTTGCACCCTCATATGCCATTGTATATATGGGTTATTTTGAGAAACAATTTATTTACCCAAGTTCCTTTTATAAAAAGAATGTTGTTACTTATAAACGCTATATTGATGATCTCTTTTTGATTTGTAAGGGTGATATCTTGGAATTTTTTGAATTTTTTGATACATTAAACCAGAATAGCCATGGTTTGACTTTTTCGTTTGAACATAGTAGGGAAGAGATTAATTTCCTAGATATAACATTATATCATAATGAGGGAAATATTGGATATAGACCATTTAGAAAAGACACCTCTGTTAATATGTTCTTACATGCTGAGAGCATGCACCCTGGACATCTAGTGCGTTCGTTACCCTTAGGGGAATTTAAAAGGATTTCTGACCATACTAGTGATGTAAACGAAAGACATAGAGAGTTAAATAAGGTTGAGCTAAGGCTAATTCAGAGAGGATATAGTATAGATCACTTGAGAAGGAGCAAGAATAAAATATTGGGGATCAATGATTGTGAGTATCAGAAATTTAATAAAAGTTCGGTTAATGTTGACTATGATACATTTAAGAATACTACTAATGGGATGGAGGAAGAAAAGTTATTTTATGTGACCAAATTTTCCCCTCTATCGGATGAAATGGAAAAATTGATAAGGAAATATTGGCATCTTATTAATGAAGATGAAAGTATAGGTCATTTATTTCCCAAACATGTAACTTTCTCTTATAAGAGGGGGAAAAATTTAAAAGAACTATTAAACTATATCTTTATGAAAGGAGATGATAGATCAGATCTTCCGATAGGTACGCATCCTTGTGGCCACTGTAGCGTCTGTGTAAAGGTTATTAACTTAAGTAAAATTAATGGGATATCGTTCTCCCCTAGATTTTACTTTAATTGTAGGTCAGTGGGAGTAGTATATATATTGGGTTGTTCATGCAAATAATGTATGGTACATAGGGCAGACTAAAAGGATGGTTCGAGTTCGTATACTTGAACATTTAAGGGACATAAGAAATAATAGTGAATTCAGTCCCGTGGCCAAACACTTTGTTGACCATCATGGTGGTTGCTCTAATAGCTTAAAATTTTGTATCTTGGGGAAGCCATTTTGTCTTGAAAGTGGGGGTATGTTCATTCAAAAATTACTTGAATTAGAAACAAAAATGATTCTTAAATATAATACCTTAAAACCTGGCGGACAAAATTTGGAATTAAGTATTTAAGTGTTGAAATGAATATAAATGTTTGTATTATGTAGTATTTATAATATTTAAAATACTGAAATTATATAATTATTTGCAGTGATTTATTCAGCGGCATATTTATAAATAATTTAAAAATAATTTATAAATAAGATTTACTGTTTGCATTGACTATTTCCATCTTTAAAACTTGTAATTAAAATTAATGAAAATTTCACTTTGAAATCAACAATGAAAGTTATTTTTGGTTTAAATACGAATGTTTCTTTAAATGAATGGAATTGTTTTAATTGATTATTTCAGATGTTCTTGTTAATTAAGATTAATTATATTATTAAGAAAATGTGTATTTATACCTTGATAATATGCACTCTTTCTGTGATCCTTTGAAGGCGAAAGGCCGAGGTACCAGATCGAAAATAAAGAGCTGGCTTTATACTTGGATTATGTTTGTGTTTTAATATTTCCTTTTGTTGCCATGGTAAAAAGGAAAGAGGTTTTACCTCCAGTGTCACCGGTAACCATCCTGTACCAATTTCTAACTCCCATTCTCTGAGACAATCATTTGTCCAAGGCCAAGAGGGAAATTGAGAAAGAATGATGGCAGATGCCATTTATTCTGCTTGCCTGCCCTTTTATTGTGAAAGGACCCTTGTTTATTATTTCCCTCTGCTGATCCATGTTTTTGCACCTTGTTTTCTAGAGTATGACTACCATATGTATACCAAAAAACACACACCAAAACTGTAGAAAACAGTAAAAAAGTCCAAATATACCGAAAACCACAACAACTGAAATAACAGCATAGACTGAAGAATAAAATATTTTATTTCTGATTCTGGTACCTCGGCCTTCGCCTTCAATGGAATAGTTAACATGTTCAGAAGCAAGTCTATAAGAACCACCTTCTAATTACATTAATTGATTAATTAAATGCAATTAGCAATATTTCAAAATTTTAAAGCCACAAATACTAAACTTCAAATCTACCAATATAAAGCTATAAATTACTTATACAAAACTTCTTTTTACCAATTCATTATTTGAACATACTTAAACATTTTTTACATATTAATACTATGAATTCAAATGTTGCATATAATATCATTCATATTTCTAAATTCATCCCATTGGGAAAGAGAGTGTTGAAATTAATAATATACCTAGATTCCATGTTTAATAACCTCTGTTGAAAACTATGGTTACCTCCCCCCATCCCATATGGTCTGGCAACAACACTAAAAATTAAATCTCTCACCGAACTCCCATGCTCTGCACTAAAGTGTTCAACTCTTTACTACATGGCATGTGTTGCACATTTACTGACCAAGTCATGGTATTGATCACATCAGAGCTGTAATTATTTGACTATGAAATAATTTGGCTCTGTTATTTGCATACCATGACTGTTGTCGATAGCCCAACCATTATTTCTAGCTATTTGAGTATGCTTCCTTGTGAATGGTGGACTGCACACCCTTATGTATACAGCATGTAGTTGCTGTCCATCACTTTAGGTAGTGAAAAGGAAGTATGGAGTCAATGCATGTGGCCAACCAAGTTTCTGAATGGGCCCTTCCATTTCTATTATGTGGACTTCAGTTGTCTCTGAAGTCTATCAAGAGTTACCCTCAAGGTTGCTAACCAAATGCGTTATAAGGCGGTATATGTTGTTCTGGGATTAACAATACTAGTTACCATATTAGTAACTCTGACAGGAAAGCAGTGCCATGAATATCAAGAACTGTTGCTTTGGGTAACTATAGATGAATGTCACGGGTTGCAGTTAATGTCTTGATGTACTGTTGACTGACTGTATCTCCCTTTTTTTTCTGTTGTATTTTTTTTTTTTGGGTTAGGCATGTACGTCAAACATCTGTAACTTGCATATGACATCACTCGACGCATTCCACTGATTATTGCAAAGTCAGCCATATATAAAATTTCAACATTTACCATGACCTAATCAGTGCTTACAGAATGCATGTTTTCCCTACCCATTGAGTAAGTCTCTGGCACTCCATCATAGACTCCATGAATTTCAATTTTTTCTACCAGCAAAAAAATGATTATAGCTGCAGTACAAGGATGTGAGCACTTCATTATCATCTTCTGAGTGGTGATTGTGCTTCAAAGTAAAGGTGCTAGTGTAACTATCTGACATGCTGTGCGTCACTACATCTCTTAGCAAAATGTGAAGTCAAAGTATAGACGCAGTCTACTTGTCTATGCCTAGACTTGCAGAGTATGTAAAACTGTTGTCAGATGACACGTCATGGATCCCTGTGCCTGTTTCAAATGTGGTATGCTTTAGCAGTGATTGAAATTTGGAACTGCATGCATCTCTGTTCTGCTACTGGATTGATGCTATGTTTTAGTAGTCAATGTTTTGCTTCCTGCATTTCACAGAATTATTTGACGTGATGTTTGGGATGAATATGCAGGGTCCAGTTCCTTTCAGTTTTAAACCCGAATATGCACCTGGAGAAAGAAGACCAAAACGCTGCCGAGATAGTAGTGGAAGCAGTGTTGTAGAAGCACATGAAGAGAATACTGAGAGCATGAGTTGGTGCATGTGTCGAAAAGTGTGCTCTAATGAACACCCCCCACCCCCCGTGAATGCTACTGCTGTGTATCGTTCCATCGAGCATGTGCTAAAATTGCACAGCTTGAACTCACCATTCAGCCACTGTGCATCACTGATCACATAGAATTTGAAATGGCATGCCTAAGCCCTGTTGTACCAGAATGGATTTGGGGGGCAATGCACTATGTTAGAAGGCGATCACGCAACATACAGTGGACCAATAGGTAAGGGAAGTGTCGAATTCGAAAGATGGTTGCTGTTACAGCTTGTAAATCCTCTCAGCTGAAATTTAAGTGGGTGGTAGATCTTAACCTTGCACTGTATGAACATTAGTTTTTCAAAAAACACCAGTTATGTGTTATTTAACTTCCATAGCCAAAGGAAAGCATGGTTAATTGCTTTCCGGCTGTCATAGCTAAATGAGTAGTTTGTGCTAACACATTGGGAGTTAAATGCAGAAAGGTGTAAAACTGAAGCCGCAGTAGAACTTTATGGTATTATTGTCAGTGTGGAAATCATTATCCGTAATCATGATTCCTGTGATATTGAACATCTGTATGTTGGCCAATGTTTGGTGCAGGTTGCCCACACAAAGAAGTATAATACTACATATTCCTACCTAGGAAGGTGAAAAGTATTGGTTTGTGATACTTGTGATGAATTCATGATGAGGTGTAAGTTGCTAAACAAGATGTTGTGATTTGACAGGTTGTACTGCATGGTGGCATATGTGCTATGGATTTTTGAAAACCGAAAATTGGGACGTGGGAACAGAGTTGTCATTCCAGCATGTGTAGTCTCACCTATACAACAATAAGTTCCTGCAGACAACAATGAATATGTTGGCTTCCTGCCTTTCAAAGGGATTTGGGTATACCCTGAGTGACTGACATACATAGGTGTAATGGAAATGGAATGACAATTCAGTATCTGTAATGGACAGCAGGTCATTATGATTCTCTGCTATAAGGATGTCTGAAAGTGTAACATGTCATGTGCTTTTCTATGGCAATAAAAGTTTTAATTGTTTGGAAATTGTTTGGTCTTACCATTATTTGAAGCAGACTGTGTCAATGAGAGTTGTACTGTAACGTTAAATATGGATTTGTCCTATATCTTTGTAAATATTGACTATGGGTATACAGCATTTACTCTACACATAATCAAGACCCCTTTTACGGTGGAGTGTACTGTGATCTACACGTGAGAAAAGTGGACATTTTCAATATAAGTCTGACGTCAGACACACGTCATGACAACTGTGATATTGTTACATCTGTACTGTCATTGTATGATGACTTGATACTGCACTGCTGAGCATTTATTGCCTGTTGACATAAAGGATTATGGGAGATCTCAACATGTCATTGTCATCCACTACTGGGAACTTGTCATTGATGTAATATGTTACTGCACACATAAGTCAGGCATGGCTGACAGATCACGGATGTGAAATATTGTAGACACAATGTGTAGTACAAACCTATTAACAATTCAAGGTGTGTGAGTGTCTTGTAATGGTCAGTCAGAATGCAAGAAGCGATGGTCCTTTAAACGCAGTCCAGTAAAAAATTGCCATGGCATTTACTTACTGTGTGATTACAACTAAATCACTGAGTTTAGCTTAGTGCAGCTGTATTACTAAGGCAGGATTAGTGAAGCTAGTTAACTGCAACCTATGCCTTTGAAGGGGTACTGTTCAACAGCGAGTGATACAAAGTGGGCAGGTACACACACAGAGACTTACTACCATGAAAGAAGTATTGGTTTGTAACATTTTGTGTTAATATTGTGGCGAGTTCATGGCTGAGTAAGTGTTGTACAGCCATAGTACATCTTAAGTTTCTGTGAAGGTGTAGTCAGTGCCACTGCAATTTATTTTTGTAGAAATATGTACAGATCAAAATCAGTTTCTATTTCTATTTACAGCTAGCCATATGTTGCATTGCAGCACTGAAATATATTTTGGATAAAGCTCTTTGATGCAGCTGATATTTAGTGTATTACAGTAGATTTGTGTGAAACATTTCATTCAATAACTGCATTTATTTATTTATTTTTTAGGTTCCTCACTATTCTCCACAAGGATTTTACAGAATGCCACAGTGATTGGCCTAAGGCTGCCAGACCAGAAGAGGTCACATGCCCGAAGGCATGTCATTGCACATATTTCCACGCAATGCACAACAGTGCACAATGTGGGTGCGTCAATGTGGAACTGATGTTGGTGACATTTGAACATTTCTTAAGGAGGAGATAGTGAGCAACCCCCCCCCCCCAAAGCATTACTTGTGTTTACGTCACTTTGAAGAAGACATGTTTGAGGTTAATTACCGATTTGAATTAATGCCAGAAAACATGAAACCACGTAGACCTTGTCGTATATTGAAGGCCAGTGCACTAACAACACTGTCTGACTTTGCTGAAAATCACATATGGAATACTTCAGTGCAACGTATTGATCACAATATGTGAAGAAAGGTATGTTTGCTTTTACAGTAACAACTCCTATTAAATGATGTCAGAACAGTAGTGTAGTACTACCAATATTGGGAAATCAGGGTTATAAACCATTTAGCAATACCAGGCTTGTATGTAGTCACTGTAAGGGCAATGTCACTTATGAGTAACATACTGAAATTCATGTGAAATACCACAACATTATCTGTAGTCTAAAGTAAGGTGGAGATACAGAGAAGGGTCTTAAATATTGGATTTTATATCTACTACATAAGTGGTGTGCACAAACATTACTGTTGTATATGTATTTGCTACCTAAGTGGTGTGCAGAAACATTACTGTTGTACATGCACTTGCAAGTGCATCGACATCACTGGGTCAATTGAAGGTTACAATGTATTACATGAATTTTCTTTCCTGTATTTTCCAGCTTGTGGAGGAACTTCTGTCAGAACCACAGCCCATACAAGAACATTTGGAGGAGCCACCCAAAAGCAGTACTATGCAGGTAAATCAAATAGGTTGTACCAGGCAAAAGTACACTTGAAAGTAGCCTATGCACTCCATTTTGCAATTTGTGCAGAATGGTGTACAATTAAGGCTTCATTACAATGCATAATTACATTTGTACTGAACTGATAGCAGGAAATTTCAAGAGTAGATAATTGGAAAATAGATATGCGACTGACTGCTGTACAGTTAATTATTATTTTATTATTATTTTATTTTTATTATTTTACATTTGTTGACTGGGATAGTCTGACCGGATACATGTTCATTTTCAGCGGAGACCCGGGGAGAAAAGCTCCAACATAAACAGATACAGTAAAAAACATTACAAACTCATTACAAAATAAAGTCTCCAGGTAAATAGAATAGTGTAGAAACAATATAGAGATATTTACAAAGTATACATAGACAATCATGAGTAGACAAGTTCACAAGTTAATGGTTACCCCTGTTTACAACATGGGTAACAAATACACAGTAACTAGGTTACTAGTTTATTTAACATTAACAGACTAACAGTTGTACACTTCAGCGAGTGTCAGTTATCCCCCCACACTGGTTTGGAAGTATGAGTAGAATCTTAGTAAGGTGGGCATTTACAGGATGGATGTTGTCATGTCACACACTGTTAAAGCAGAACAAAATCAAAAGTTAAGGGATAAGAGTCCTGTCAATAACACTTTCCTGTAATGTCATTTTTCAGTAGAGATAATTGAAACAGGAGGGTCTGTAAAACTGGAATTGTGTGAAGAGCTCATGCAGAAGTAATGTGTATTAGAAAGGGGAGTTACATCACCCTGGGTACAAATTCCCACAAGTTAGGAAAAATATTCAGTATGGTCCCCTGGTGAGAAGAGGGCACTTCACTTGTGGGCACTGAGACATTCAACAAAAGTCAAGGGTGTGTATACATAAATGGATAGAGATGTATACATCAATGTCTAACTCTTATTTCTTCTCGACTTGGCTTAATAGCAGCATGCATCGGATATGGAGTGAGATGATCGTCATGAGGGCATGCAAATGGACGTTACTGAGCAGAATACCAGTGTGTACATGGACTCGGGCATTCATCCTACTTATGTAAGTGACATGTACTAATTAGTACATCAGTTAAATAGCAGATGATATCAGTGTACAGTGATTCCTTTGTGTCGTGATTCAGTAATCACCATAGTCGATTTCAGGATTTGCAGTGGACTTTTGGATTACATTCCTTGGGACCTGGGGGCATCATTGTAGCACTTTGTTCATGGTCAGCTTCTCCAGGAAATCAGAACATACAATATGCCAACATTTTGAATGGAATTGGCAGGGAAGAGTGTAGCACTGCTGCATGCGTCCAATGTACTTACAATACCAATTTCAAATGTGTGTTTTTCTTGAAATTGTTTTGCTGGTAGGCCACAATGTCAGTCTGAAGACATGGCAGACAATTGCATGGAACGCTAAGTAGATATTGTAATTCAGGTGTGATATGCAACCAAAAGTGCAGGTGTATGAATGACCCTGTTTGAAAGAACATCAATACAGACATGTAATATGAGGTTTACTTTTTGTGATATATTTGTAAATGGCTACCACAGCACAAGCATTACAAGCATGAAGGCCCCACAACTTATTGTCACAACAAATCAGTTATTAACACGATTGTCATGATTCATTGAAACATACATACACTGACCTGTGGCAGTGAAATTCTTATTTTTTAGGCATGAAAATGCTGCAAGGCTTTTTATGTACTCGGTCTTACTGTGTATGCTAATTGTAATGTATGACAATCAGTTTTGAGATATACTGCTAAAGATGACTATACTTTGGATTCTAAACAGGTGGAGATGGAACTTGTACCAGTCTGCACAGAAGTCATTGTGGACAACAGTGAGCTAATGAATAGCAGATTCAGACAAACAGGTAAGTTGAAGAACAAGTCCTGTCAGACCCAAAATATGGGTATTGCTGTAAGTGTTGGAATACAGGCAAAGATACCAGAAACTTGTATTAACACATCTAAAGGTAAGTTTATCTGAAAGCCACGATGTTGCTATTCAATTCCAAGAAATATTTGTGCAACCATTCATAGATGACAATTACAATAAGGTGTCAAAATGCACACAGAAGAGAAATGATTTGCAGCCAAGCACAGAAGAGGACGTAGGTCATACTAATTTAGAGAGTGCTACTAATCATCATTCAGTGGTACACTCTGACATTGAGCCAGTGCAGGCCCGAGAACAAAATGATGAGGGTAGCATGTGTAGTGACAACAGTAATGAGGATTGTATGTCTGAAGGAAGTAGAGGAAACAAGAGTAACGAGAATGAGGAGGACCCAGACTGGGGCAAATCCTCAATAAGTATGTCAGGAAATGAGAGTAACGAGAATGAGGAAGACCCAGACTGGGGCGAATCCTCAATAAGTATGTCAGGAAATGAGAGTAACAAGAATGAGGAAGACCCAGACTGGGGCGAATCCTCAATAAGTATGTCAGGAAATGAGAGTAACGAGAATGAGGAAGACCCAGACTGGGGCGAATCCTCAATAAGTATGTCAGGAAATGAGAGTAACGAGAATGAGGAAGACCCAGACTAGGACGAATCCTCAATAAGTATGTCAGGAAATGAGAGTAACGAGAATGAGGAAGACCCAGACTGGGGAGAATCTTCAATAAGCATTTCTCAGTCTGAGGCAGATGATTCATTCCAGGAATTGTCAGAGGAGGAAGTAGTTGTCCAAAAAAAATGAATTGTTTTTGAGACATGCCTCAATAACTTGATGAAACTTATATGTTCATTGTGCAGGACACCAGCTTGTGAAATTGAGAAGAAGACCATACTTGGAACTTTTGTTTGTGTGAAAGTGTCCTGTTTTAATGGTCATGAAATTCTAAGTTGGGGAAAGCCAACCACTGTTTGGTCAAATGCCAGCCGGCAACCTAATGAGTGCCGCTGCAGTACTGTTCAGTGGTAGTACTTATGCACACATATCAAGGTTTTGTGCTGACCTAGGTGTAGAATTTATTGGAAAGACGACATACCATGACGTAAAGAGTCAATATATTTTCCCAGCTGTGCAATTCCAATGGCATAAGCATCAAAAGCAGCTGTTGAAGGATCTTGAGGGGAGATTGATAAGGTTAGGTGGAGATGGACGCTATGGGAGTCCAGGATTTTCAGCTAAGTACTGTACCTAGAGTATGATGGATTTAGACACAGGATACATACTAGATTTTGCAGTGGAGCAGGTCTGTGAAGGGGTGGCATCAGTGGGACTTGAGAAGATTGGGTTTGGAAGGTGCATGAGAAATTTAATTAGTAAGGGTGTGAGTATCAGAGTGGTAGCAACAGATAGGTATCGAGGTATAGCATCAGTAATGTGTACTCAATTTACTCACATAGAACATCAGTTTGACATATGGTACATGTGCAAAAGCATTCGTAAAAAAAATTATGCTGGCTGCCAAACAAAAAGGACAAGAGGATTTACTGCCATGATGTCGCAGTATTTGTAATCACTTGTGGTGGTGTACAGCAACGTGTGATGATGATCCAATATTACTTATTGAGAAATGGTTGTCTCTGTCATGTCATTATGATTGACCGACATAGCTGGGGGGCGTGCTACAAAATATGTGAAATACCCACATGAAGTACCAGTCCCTCATGGGACTAATAAAAAATGGCTAGAGGAAGGAGGGGAGTGCCACAGTGCACTGCAGAAGATTGTAAGTAACACATTGTTTATAAAAGATCGGAAGCACACAACAAAGTTTTGTCCTACTGGCAGCCTGGAGGTATTCCATGCATTGCTGTGTCGTTACTGTCCAAAGTTAAAGCACTTTAGCTATGGAGGCATGAAAGCAAGAACAATGTTAGCTGTCTTGGACCACAATGCAAATCAAAATAGGGAGCATTTAGTTATTAGATGCCCCTCTACTCGCTCTGGGCCAACTGGTGAAAAGAGATACGGAATAGTGTATCCCAAGGTGAAGCAGGAGTGGATAGCAAAGCCTATATTTGAAGGTAGGAAGTATAACTACATCTATGACCTCCTGATGAACGTAGTGTCTGCCAAGACAGGTAGTCTGAGTGTGGAGCCAATGGAAGTACCAGAGCTTCCCAGAAACATAGCTAGATCTGAGCAGCCAGAGAAAAATACTATGATTGCACAGTTACAGTACCGCTTTGGCAGTAAGTAGTCAGGTACACATAAAAAAAATGTACAGTTCAGGCTACTTGCTAAATAACTGAGTCCAGTACAAATTAAGGAGAATTTGCCTGTCATGTGCGTATGTCAAAGTAGCTGAAATTTTAAGCAGTGCAATTGTTACACATTAAGCGCGAAACAGTGTCAGATAGTCTGCGAGACTTTGACAGCAGCGACCAATCTGACTACTGTCACTCAATAGAGAATAAGCATTACTAGTGAAAATTGGAGAAATGGTAGAGTCCCTCAAGCATCATATTTCTTTTGAAAGTGAGACAGTCATGTCTAAGCAGTTACAGAAGCTGATGTTAACTCATTTAGGAAAGTGTAATGATGCTGCTGGATGGGATGGGACATTCAATTTGTATCACGTGCACTGTAGCAGCTAAAGTCAGTATTGTTTCCATCCACTTTTGCCCGTATTTAGGGTGATTCCTTGTATTGCTTTGAACATGGTTGGTATGGGTGAGAAAATAGGGACTGGTCTCAGCTAATGATATGCAAAGGTGTGACATTTGAGGTGACATGTCATTGTATAGTAGCTGAAAATGAGTTGTCTGAGTAGGTATTAATAAATACAGAGCAACAGTTGAACCATGTAAAGTGTGTCTATGTATATAATTGTGTAATTTTTTTCCTATGGTTCTCTCTCATCTACAAGTTGTGGTGATTGAGAAAAACTGATCTGAAAGTGGCGTAATCCATTTTCCGGTAATGCAATGTAACTGTCCTGAACATTGCTGGAGAGAAGCGTCCAACTAACGATGGAAATGGTGTTTGACAATGATGCCAGAAATACCTAGATGATAGCAAAGGTGGGTATGGCATGTAATTTTACAGTATGCAAGAAGTAAGCATTAAGTCATACATACGTGTTTATATCTGTAACCTAACAATATGTGTTATTGATGTGCATTACAGGTGATGTGAATGTGAAGATATCATCCGAAGAAATGTAACGTGAATGTGGAGATATCAACTGAAGAAATTTAACCTGAATGAAGTGAAAATATTGGTATAGTAGTCATGGTAAATATTGCACAAAGGAAATTTTATAGCCAAGGTAAGTGTGATGAAGTTAATATCGATAGCCCGTGAAGCAAAGGTGACAGCTCATAAGCGAGTTCGAAAGGTAGACAATAGTCATACTGGTTGCTGAAAGGAAATATCATGATAGTGTGTTATACATTATTTTTTTATGGTGAAGGAATTAGCTTGGATTAAGAGTGGCATTGGTTCTAGGTTGCCATATTCAAAGTGGTTATAGTGCGAAGATAAAATGTATAGTGATAACAGCATTCAGGAATAACAGCTGGAACAGGTATCAGCTCACTGCACATTGCTGGACAGGAACACTGGAGAGGCATGCTGTACCTAGGATGATGGACATTGAGACTGTGACCCATGACAAGTATGGTTGTTGAAACTGTGCCTGTTGCATGCTGCACTTGCAAAGGGGAGGGAATTGGAGGGTTCAGTGGCAGTCAGTTGATTACATTTTGTGGTGGTGTAATAGAAGCACTTAGTTGCAATGGTCATTGTCCGGTGACTTGACGTAAGGGGGGAGTCATGACACTCAGTTATGTTGGATGTTGTCAGGGAAGGAAAAGGCAATGGTTATGGTCTGGTGGCTTGAAGTCATGGCAGTGTGAAACTACTAAGAATGTCTGATGTGCTAAGGGAAGGGAAACACAATGATTGGTAGACGCACTGCTTGTCACACTAAAATGAGAAGCAGTGGGAGGTCAATGATACTAATTAGTGGACGTGCTGCAGATGAATTACTATGTCTTATAGCAAACCTTCATGCACATAGTTAATGGCACTGAAAATCCTGTAACCAAAATTTGTCACACTGGATGCAGGCACACCCATAGGATATGTAGAGTGCTGGTCAAGCATGGTGGAATTATTACTTTTATATGTGTGCAGGACAATTTTATATATGTAATTGTATAATTATTTTTATTTGAAAGACTTTACTATTAAAGATAGTATATTAGTTGCAGTAGGGCACTGAATTTCATAAGGCCATGGAAAGAGGTAAAGAAAAGAATCAGACTTTGCAAATCCAGTGTGTATGTATGAAGTATGTACTGTAACCCAACAAAACATTGAGCATATGTAACTAGCAGGAACCCATTTCCATAGGCAGTCTTGCACAATGACTGAGAAGCCATTAATTGTTGGACATGACCCTGATTAGCAAGTGTGTGGTGACATGGGACAGGCATCACAATGTTCAAAATCTTGTGTGGCAGTTATGCCCTCCTAACATTGTTTGTAGTCCAAACTGTTGTGTAGCGTGATCCCTGTCACCTGTGCAGATGATGATGGCTGGTACCCTTGACACATTGTAACTTGTGTGATCATGTACTAAAGTCTGATGCACAGTGTGAGACAGCGATACATTATGCAGCTGTCACAAAGGTGCTGGCAAAGGGGTTTGTGTGATGTGATACATAGGTTCATAGGTTCATAGGTGTTAAATAGGCTAACAACCACAAGGGCCTTTTTAAGCCTAGCCAAGCATCCCAAATCTTTAACAAGTTCTGATACTCTTGATAAGTGTAAGCATGAGCCTGGGAGATGAAACATTTACAGGTTACCTGTATCCATTAGAGACATAGGTGCCAAACCAGGGATTCATTTTCAGTTTCCCATCCTATTGTCTAAGCTGAACTTGAATTGTGTTAGGGAGGATCTCTGCTTCACACAGAAGGGAGCCTGTTCCATAAACAGGGCAGTCTCTGGGATACATACATATCTCTCCAGCAGGTCTTATTTATATCACAGGAAGAATTAAGTCTTTAGAATGGATAATTCTGGTGCTGTTTGTTTTGTGGATATCTTCTTAACATTCAACTTCTAATGTTTATACATACTTTGATCTGATGTGTATTTCTGACATATCTACGTATTAGAGGTGCTATTATCATATGTGACATATTCATATAGCTTCAGATATATTGGACACTCATTCTAATGTATATTTCATGGATTCAGATTTCTTTAGTTGTTTTCATAATGCTTTTCTTTTTTGTTTTTATACAATATTCTAAGCAGAGATGGATAATTTGTGTCGTTTGGTATTGGAGAGGTGGTAGATGGATGGTTTAGTTAAGTTTTTAACTAACCCAGAAACTTTATGTTTCATGCATGTGTTTGTAAATAGTTTTGGATTTTTGAAAGTAGTGCTTAATACATGTTTTGCATCCATGATAAGTAAGTTTTCAGTAGATTTCGAGTCAACATGGAAGAAAGGTCTTTCAGTTAGTAATAACATACACATTATAGTCAATGGCTTATAAATGTTTATCATTAAATGTTAATGGTTTGAACAATAATGTCAAAAGAGCTGGTTTGCTTAAATATATCATAATGCATAAAGTCCAGATCATCTTTTTACAGGAAACCCATCTATTAAAAAAAGATCTACAAAAATACTCATTCAATGGCTATACCATTCTGGCTGATTCATGTTTTAAGACTAAGAGAAGGGGCATTCTTATTCTATGTAAAATACTTATACTATGCCAAGAATTATAGATACAATTTCAGATAAAGATGGGATGCTAAGCATGGTTATTTTGGAAATCAATAGGAAGTGTTATACTTTGATTAATACATACTGGATACCAGGACTGAGTACTAAATATGTTGACAAATATCTGAACCTGATTACTTTAAATGCAAAAGGGGAAATTATAGCAACAGGTGATTTTAACTGCCTATTATCAGGCAATGATACGTCTAAAAATGGTAAAATAAAACTAACATCTCAAGCCAAGAAGTTAAATGACTTTATAAACCAGATGAACCTTAAAGATATACATGGTCTAAGAGAACATTATTCCTTATTCTATGCTCACTATTCATATTGGTTTGGTACACAAACATTGATAAGGTCTTTGCATAAAATAATATATACTCTAAAATAAGTGACGTATCTATAATGACTTGTCCACTTTCAGACCATAATGCTATAAACTTTACATTAACTACACATACAGATGATTTAAGATTTCTACAGAGAATTCCTGCTTACATCATGTTCTTCTTTTGGCTTTTCCCGGTTAGGGGTCACCACAGTGCTTTCCATTTTACCCACATAGTATGCTTTACAACCAGTGCAAACAGACAAATAAACCAGTCCTACAGTGTTACAATTACCCCCCACTAACCTAACTTTGTGGACTGGGTCCCCCAAAGTGATCTCTTGTGTGTTCAATACATAGGGGCAAGAATTACACCTACCACATGGTTTGGTACCGCTATTGTTCGTCCTAGTAACAGGATGTTCTAACAAAGTCTTTAAATTATTACCCACATTAAAAGAAAATGTGGGACCCAAATCCAAGGCTTGAGTGAATTCGTTGTTACACTCCAAAAAACCCAGTTCTTACACAAGATGTCCTTAACCTTATTCCCAAATGAACCAAATTGTATGGACATAGAATTCAAAAAATCCTGTGTATCCAACAATTGAAGGTCAGTCAAGGTGGTTTGTTCTACACTCACTTCAATGTTTCCTTGTCCTAACAGGGGTACAAATTTCTTACCCCAACCTTCCAACACCTCACTATTTATTTGTCGCAACATACAATCGGGGTACCCTCTTGCTTTAAACATCTGTGTCAACAATGCCAGTTCCCTTTTCAAGTTATCAAGGGTAGAGCAAATTCTTGTCCCCCTTATCATTTGTCCCCTAACCAAATTCCTCTTAACATGGTAGGGGTGTTGACTCTGGTAACTCAAAAAGTAGTTAGAATAGGTGGCCTTACGGTACACCCTGGATGAAAACTGTCTTAACTGGAGATCTTGGGTGATGTTAACTTCCAAGAAGTCTACAGTATATTCATCAAATGTTTGGGTAAATTTAAAATATGGACATACTTCATTGATATGTTCAATGAATTTATCCACAGTTGACCTGTCACATTTCCAAAGAATAAAAATGTTGTCAAGATAACGACCGTAAAAAAGCCACTCTTGTTTGAATCCAGTATTAAAGATGTATTTACTCTCCCACGTGGCCATGGCAAGGTTTGCATAAATGGGGGCACAACTGACCCCCATAGCCACACCCTTCACCTGCTTGAAATAGTCATCCTCAAATGAAATAAAGTTGTTGTGAAGGATCCATTCCATTAATTCCATAACAAAGTTAATCATTGTATTAGTTTAGAATATGCCAATAAGGCTTCATGGAACAACTCCAAACCTTCCTCATGAGGGATTGAACTAAATAAATCTACAATGTCAATCGTTGAAAATCCACTAGTGTCAAAGAAAAACTGGGGCTTAATCCTAGTTAAAAAGACCCAAGAGTCCTTGATAACTTGTGTAACTGAACCCAAAATATCCTTCACCAACCTGTCAACAAAAACACCCAAAGGGTACGTTGAACTGTTCTGGCTTTGCATTAAAGCATTTTTATTGAGGACACCTGGTATCTTGTGGTACTGGACACCGCCTTCAAGTGGTTGTTTTTCTACAGTTCCTTGGTTCCACTTGTTTACCCACTGTGGTTTTGCGTATTCACTGTTGCAGTCATAACAACTGGACCATGTATTTTAGGTATCTTTAAGTAATTTGTAAGGCCTACACACATTTACACAAAGAGGAGAGTGCTATGAAGTGTGCTTTTTGATCTCTGGTGGCAATATTTAGGAGAACTTGGACTAAGATGTGCAATATTCCCAAAAGGCCACACAGCACAGCCTGCTACAGTGACTTATAGGAATATTATGGAGGCAATAATTGTCATTCTGTATTCATGACACTGACAGTAGCATTTCACTCCTGTGTGCTTACTGCCTGACTTGACAAGTTTAGTTAGTACAACTATAAATTGGATGCTGCAATCCTTAATTTACTGAAGGGTGTAAACCCTCCTACGTTGTGTTTCATGCAAACTGCACACGTCTCTTTTGTTGTTTTAAAGAGACCCAAGCAAAAGTAGTAATGTGACAAATATGAAGAACTGTGTTTGGGTGAGTAGTGTCGGCTGCCAATTAACAACTCAATATATGACCAGTTTAGCAGTAAGACTGAAAATGTGCACAAAGGCAGGGAGTGCCTCAAGGCAAATTTACTAATCCAGATAAAGGAATAGAGAATTGGTAAATACTTTCAGCTGAATTAGAGATCATATTAAGCTCCAAAAATGCATCAGTTATCTGCATTATGCAAGTGATACATACTTGCACAAAATATTCAGTAGCCCCCCCAAGGAAAAAAACCCTTCACTGCATGGACTCTAGAATACAGTGAGTTTTCAGTACATTCATTTACTGTGCCAGCATCATAGACACAGGTTTGCAACCTACTGTTTTGCAGGCCTTTAAAATATGTGGAGATGATGTAAATGTCAGGGAATTACAGAAACAGCATGTGACTAGACTGATGTTCCTCAAAGAAATTGGAAAGCAAAAATAAGTTAACATAATGATGTCTTGTAGAAATAGGGGGAAATAAAAAATCAACACAATGAAATAAGCATAAATTATCTGAAACTGGCTTGCGAAAATTAAATTGAAATTGTTTAAATCTTTCTGCTGTAGCCAAACACATTAAATAACTCAAGACATTTGAAATGGCACTCCCTTCCTTTCAATTCTGAGCTGTCAGTTACAGTGACAGTTTTCACACCTCTGCAGTAGTGTGGGAGGAGGGGAGTGTCAATTCATGTTGGACTACAAAAAAACACTTAGACAAAGGCATCCAGTTTAGCTACAACTCTGGCTGCTGCAGGATAACTTCAAATTAAACTGTAAAGCAACCTCTGAGCTAAACATAAATGAGGGTGATTAGCAACAGAAAAGAAGCAGGCCTAACACAGAAGGAATACAAACTGACAGTGAATCACAGATTTATTTTACTTTATTATTATTTATTTTACATTTGTTGACCGGGCTAGTCTAACTGGATATATGTCCATTTTCAGTAGAGGCCCGGGGAGAAAAGCTCCGATATATGCAATAGTATCATAATATACAATAAATGAAATAGTATCATAACATACAATATATGCAATAGCAGGATGTGACATTAAATTAATTTAGATCAGACATAAAAAGTGTACAGAGTCGGCAAGAGAAAAAAAAAAACTTAAGATAAGCAAGATTAGATATTTTACATCAGAGGCCTGGGTATAGGCATACATACTTATACTTACTTACAGCAAAGTAGAAGGTGAGTACTTCTAGAGTAAGTCACTCCTTTAATAGAGCTGAGAGGAAGTGTTCTTTAATACTTGGGTAGTGGTTTGCATTTTTGGTTAAACCAAATAGACATTGTAGGACAGACTAGAGGGGATGAGTAAAGGGAGTGGGAGATAGGGAATGAGATGTTAGTCAGGGTTAGAGCAGGGGCATAGCCAGTGTGTTATGAGGTATTCCTTGGATATTTTTTGAAGAGCAGTGTAGAAAAAAGAAAAGAGAGTTCATTAGGAAGTTGGTTCAAGCTTTTTCCCACTGTGTTACAGAATAGTGAGTCTCCAGCCTTGTTATTACGTTTAGTAGTGGAAACTAGTAGCTTATTAGCTGAGCGTAGTGTTTCCAGATTTTTGTATGGAGTAATCAGACTAGAGAGAATTGGAGTATTCATAGGGTGGTAGAGAATCTTTTGGGTGATAATAAGTTGTTGATAATGAGGTTGATTCTGCAGTTCTAACCATCCCAGCTGTTTAAGGTTGTGACAGTGATGGGTTCTAAAAGGGGTGCCTGTGGTGAATCTGGCAATGTTATTATAGCTGGTTGCAAGTTTGCTCAGGTTGTTTTTAGATAGGTTGGTATAAATGGCAGAGGCATAAAACAGGGTAGAGATAAGGTGGGTTTGGGCAATGGTAGTTCTGGCCAATGGTATGAGGAAGGTTTTGATTCTATAAAGGGAGTCAAGTTTTCTGTTAACTGACTTTATAGTAGTATTAATTTGATCATCATAGTTAAGGTAGTGGTCTATTGTGATTCCTAAGAGTCGAGTTGTAGTGTCTGGGGATATGGTAGTTTCATTGTTAGAGGTTACTGTGAAGTGACATTGTGGAGACTTTTGGGTAGGAGTGAAAAGCAACAATTTTGTTTTTTGGGGTTCAGGAGGAGGCAATGCTGCATAAACCAATTTTCAACATTATTAAATACTGTTTGGGTGAGGGTCTGGAGTGAGGAAATGGAATTGGCAGAACAGATTAAAGTTGAATCATCTGCATATTGTATGCAAGTGGCTTGTGGAATGTTAGCTTTAAGATCATTAATAAAGATAGAAAAGAGAAGGGGACCTAATATAGAGCCTTGAGGTACTCCAATATTAACAGGGAGGGGTGTTGATAAGTTATTATCCCAGAGAACAGCTTGTTGTCTGTTATCTAAATAGGATTTAAACCATATTATTGCTTGGGGGTCAAGTGATAGGGCTGTTAGTTTGTCAATAAGTAGGTGATGGTTGACCATGTCAAAGGCTTTTGACGGGTCAATAAATAGTGCAGAGGAAAGAGAGTTATTATTGTGATTTTTGTTTATGCAGTCAGAAAAGGATAGCAAGGCAGTGGTTGTACTATGGTAAGGTCTAAAACCATGCTGACAGTTAGCAAGTAAATTATGAGAGAGAAGGTGGAAGAGTAGCTGTCAGTGGATACATTTTTCCATTATTTTAGCTAATGGAGAGAGTAAAGCTATTGGTCAAAAGTTAGAAATCTCAGTAGAAGAGCCAACCTTATGCAGAGGGATAATGTGTGAGACTTTCCAGATGGAGGGAACTGTTCCTTCTGTGATTGTTTTGTTTATAAGGATGGATATAGGATAGGCAATGACTTTAGATGCTATTTGTAGGTATTCAGCTGGTAGACAGTCAGCTGAGGGGGTGCGTGGTTTGAGTTTTTGAAGGAGGGAGCAGATGAATGATGTTGGTACTGGATGTAGATGAAAAGAAGGAGCTGAGCTATTTATGCTATCTGATAGGCTAGAGCTAACAGAGGGTAGCGTATTTGCTAGATTTTGAATAGCTTCGGTGAAGTAGTTGTTGAAGGCATCAGCAATTTGTTTAGAGTTATTCTGGGTAATACCTGATGGCGTGGGAGTTTTAGAATGCCCTGGCTGAAGCAATTTGTTAATGCCTGATCAGAATTTTTGCGGTTTATCCTGGTGGGTCTGTTGTAGGTGAAGGTAGTAGTTCCTTTTGTCGAGTAAAATTTCCTTTTTGGTAGAGTTTCTTAATTGTTTAAAGTAAAAATGGACAGCTGGGCTTTTAGAAGCTCTCCATTTGGCCCATATTTTATTACATAGGAGGATCTTTTGCCTAGTTACTTTAGTGAGCCATGGAGCGACTTTGATCCTAATACAGGTAGAGCAAGAGGGGGTATGGTAGTCAAGGATTTGTAGGAATTTTGTATTGAAGTAAGATACTGCTTCATCCAGCTGAAGATGATATAGAGGTGACCAATCACATGCCTTAAGTTCCTTTTGGAAGTTCTCTGGATTAAAGTGTTTTTTTGAGTGTGAGGTTTTGAAAAAATATGGAGTGAGATTATGTTTGTTTTGTTTAATTATATAGGTTAGAGAGTGGTCACTAATGTCATCTGGAAGGGCACCTGGTTTGTAGGTGTTGTGGTGGCTATTTATAAGGATCCAATCTAGGGTGCTTTCTTTACTGCTAGGCTTATGGATTCTAGTGGGGGTGGTTATAATTTGGGAAAATCCATAAAGATTTATGTGGGTGGTAGGATTAGGGGAGCTGCAGGTAGTCCAGTCTATATTAAAGTCACCTAACACTATAGTTTCCTGAGGTAGATGAGTGGAGAGGCAACTGAGGATCCTTTCAGGAGTACTAATATTATTTCCAGGGGGAAGGTAGGAGCAAATTATGTAGATAGATTTACAATTGTTGATTTGAAGTTTGACAGTAAGGATTTCAGCATTAGTATTTGAGGGTAGGTATGTGTTGAAGGTTGTAACTTGAAGTTCAGCTTTAAAGAAGATGGCTACCCCCCACCCTTTTTGGTTTTCCGATTACATCTCAGAATGTTATATCCAGGAGGGGTGATTTCCTGGTCCAGAGTAGTAGGCTTTAGCCAAGTTTCTGTAATACAGAGGATGTCAAATGAGTGTACATCTAAGAGTGCATGAAGGTGGGTTAATTTGTTTATACTACAGCTGTTGAGATGGGCTATCAGGAGGAAGTTAAAGGGGATATTTCCCATTATATGTCAATGGCATGGGAATTCACATTTACTTCCTTATGTCTGGCAAGAGTCATAGAAAGAAGACTTGAAATGCTTTATGGGAAAGAGAAAGGGTTGAAGGAAAAGAAGATCACATTGATATATCAAACCCCATTGGTAGTCAAGTTGTGGCAAACAGGCTAAAATTTAGGTGTTAAAATAGGTCTGAAAACAAAGATAGACTGAAAAAAACATATTTCTTTAGTTCAGTGGTGGAGTTTTCCTTTAAGCCATTGCTTGTGCGATAAATAGTGATCTATAGTGTGTAAGACTAGATAGGGATTCTAATCTCATTCCAGGCTACTTTGTGTGTGTGTATGGCCAGATGGCATAAATGTGATCAACTTGGTAACTTAGAAATAGGTCGGGTTTTACAGTATTTTATTTGTAGCATGTGATGTGGCCTCCAAAGGACTGACCACAATAAGGCTGCTGATGTCATCAAGCATAATATGTCCTGAACTGATATTACTAGCATGCATAAGTGTTACAGGCATCATGTACTGTGATCTGTAGTGTTCACCATTACATAGGTGTTCTCATTTACATACAGCCAACTTGCACTACGTGTGTGCCTTGGCATATCCTGTACACAGTGATTGGAAGTGTGGAAGTGGTGCTAGCCTCAATGTAGTCATTGTGTGTGAGCCTGTTGGAGCAGTTTACATCATGTTATGGAACCATAGGACATTTGAACTTCACTAGCATAATGGCCATACAGCCCTCACAATCATAGACATCTTTATACCCATAGTTATAGGGTCAGCACATATTGCCCCAGTCCAAGAGAGATGCAGGCAGACACCCTGTGTTGAGATGATGGTCGTCCAGCCAATCATTTATTTATTTATTTATATTTGTTGACCGGGAGTGTCCGACTGGATGTAAGTCCATTTTCAGCAGAAGCCCGGGGAGAAAAGCTCCACAGTTAAAATAAACAGACAGTTGTTACATTGGATTACATAGCGATTAACAATTTACATAGCAATTACTTACAACATATTTACAGATGAAGAACATAGTACATCAGTAGACAACTAGAATCTTTATCTGTGAAGTACATAACAGACATTAACAAATGTTACAAGAAGAAGTTCCTGCTGTATAATAAGTACTGGCTTATAAGCATCTGAGCTTGCTATAATCAAAGTAGTTAGTGGAGTGGAAAGAAAGGTAGTGGTTGGATGGGGAGGGTGATGTGGGAGTTGCAAGGGCATAGCCAGCATGTTTTTAGGTGCGCTTTTAGTAAAGTTTTGAAGTGGGTGTATGATGGTACGGAGGTAATTGTGGGTGGCAGGGAGTTCCAAGAGAATAGTGCTTCACCAGCAGAGTTATTGGCTTTAGTGATCTGCAAGTGATTTTTGTTGCTGGATCTTAGTGGTCTGGTGGTGCGATAGGGTTGGAGTAGATTCTGGAGGGATGGGACATTTAGTGGATGATTTACTAGTTTGTGGGTGAGTGAGAGTTGATACCATTGAAGGAGGTGAGGGAGTTCAAGCCAGTCCAGTTCAGCAAGTGAGAGACAGTGTTGACTACGGTAGGATGCCCCTGTGGCGAATTTGGCAATTTTGTTGTAGCAGGTCTCTAGCTTGTTTAGATCGCATTGCCTTAGGTTGGTATATATTGGACAGGTATAAAGTAGGGTGGAGATAAGGTGGGGATTTGCTATTGAAATCTTTGCTGCTTTGGTGAGAAGATGCTTATTTCTGTATAGTGCTCCTAGTTTTTTGTGGTCTTTTTTTATGGTCAAGGATATGTGAATGTCAAATTTTAGTTTATTGTCTATTTCCACTCCTAGCAATTTGGTGTGTTCAGTTGGGTATATAGTGGTGTTGTCTTTTGCTGTGATGTTAAAGTGAGAGTTGTTTTGAGTATGTTTGGTGGGTTGGAAGATGAGTACTTTAGTTTTGTTTGGGTTGAGTATTAATTGGGCATCGGATAACCAAGTTTCAACAGAGGAAAAGGCTTCCTGTGTGACGTTTTGCAGTTTGGGTAGGGACTGGGCTGAGCAGATGATGGTTGAGTCATCTGCGTATTGTATGAGTGTGCCATGTTTGGTGGCAGAGGCTAGATTATTGGTGAAAACACAGAAGAGTAGGGGTCCAAGGATGGATCCTTGGGGAACCCCTATGGAGACAGGTAGTTGGGGAGATATGTCATTCTGCCATACAACGGATTGTTGGCGGTCAGACAGGTAACTCTGAAACCAGTTGGTGACTGATTGTGAGAAGGATAGGTTATTGAGGACAGAGATAAGTTGTTTGTGTGGGACCATGTCAAATGCTTTAGATAGGTCTAGGAAAGTAGCAGAGGAGAGATAGCCATTGTTTTTATGCTGATGGATAGTATTAGTAAAGGAGAGCAAGGCAGTGGTGGTGCTATGGTCTGGTCGGAAACCATGCTGAGTATTGGAAAGGAGGTGGTTAGTAAGGAGGTAGTCTGAGACCTGAGAGTGTATGCATCTCTCTAGTATTTTAGAGAGTGGAGAGAGAATAGCTATATCATACAGATGGCATGTGCTGAGGTGCACTGAGGTGCTCTGTGTGCCATTAGAGAGGGTTCTGTTTCAAGGCGTGTTTAAGTCTGCTAGATGAATCTCTCCCACAAGCATATAATACTAATGTCACATACGAGGTTAATGTCCTTACAGTGAGTTATCCATCTACTATGCCTGCCTCCTACAGATAGGCAGCATATGCAATCAAGCAGGGTCGCACATTGCCCTGTATGCAAGACACAGATCACCTCTGAGTAGTCTATATGCCACAGGCAACAATGACACTCATTGCAGATGATTCCCATTGAACACATACTGAAGACATGAAGTGTCTTTGTGAGGGACCATACTGTTGTGTACAATTGCCAATACTGCTTGGAAAGTTACATCACCAAATGGCAATTGCACTCAGATATTGGCCTGCTGTATGATTTCTGCCATACCACTGTAGAGACACGGTGATATGAAGCACATTAGATTTAACAACACATGTTGCGACTGATGTGCTACTTACCAGGTACATAGGTCTAACTGGTGGAAATGATACGACATATATATTTGCATGGAGTTTATGGCCATTAGTATATCAACAAGTATGTGTTCGCAATACCCTCTTGTAGAATAGTGACATACCACAGAGAGTATTTGAGTGCTCACAATTTGCAGGCATCAGCCAACATTGCTAGCCACACTCAGTCAGTAGTCACATGTATTGTAGTTGAATGTATTCCAAGCAGTAGAGGACCAAGGATTGCACCCAGTTGAGCACTGCTGCTTACAGATCAGCTATTGGGGGCGGATGTTCCTATGTTGCATATGTGTGCCAACAATTAGCCAAGTAGTGAGCCCTACAATGACAATATTGTGGATGCCTAAGTGTGTGTTTTGTAAATGTTGCCTGAGTGGGGGATACAGTCAGGTTGCTAGGCTCAGTCTAGGAGGTTGTATGCCCTGATGTGCCCTCACCCAGGTCCATGGTGAGTACCTCAGAAATGTCCACCACATGTAACAGTCATGATCCCCCTGTCACACATGTAAAATTGTACAGTCAACTGTTTGTAGAACACATATATGTGTGCTGATCAGCTCCATGATGATTGCCCCTACAAGCATACAGACATGGATACTCAGACAAAGAAGTGGATAGTTATGTTGGTCAGAGGATGTACCACCTCTGTGCAAGGGTATAACAGTTGCCATTGTCCACTCAGCAGGTATGCAGCCAGTAGTGTCAGTATAATTGTAAGGGTTTTCCAATGGTGTTACTCATCCTTGTCAGATCACATGTGGGATGCAACCTGGCATGTTAGCATGTGCAGTAGTTCCTGTGTATCTCCCAGTTTGAGGCCAGTTACAAACTGCTCTGTAAATATGGAAGTTATGGGACAGGTTGTAGGAATGTTATGTGTCACATATGGTGGGGACAAGGGAGTGTAGTTGATGCAGAAAGTGTAGGTATACAGATTAGGTATGAGTACAGACCCATCATATGTGGCATCATAATGTATGAGGTCACCAACAATCTGGGCCTGTCCTTTGAGGTCACACATGTAATTACACTGTGTGCTGTGGTTCGGCTTTGTGTGGGTGGCTACTTTTGTCACTTCCCATGTCTACACAACATCACAACAACACTATGTGCTATTTTTAGCTGAGGAGGTAGTGCCTCCATGTTAGGGGGCAGCCTCATCCCAACTGTCACACAGCAATGCCCACCTGTTATTGTACAGCCTGCTTATGGCAGTTGTCCACCAGTCAGATTTGTTGAACCATGATGAGCCTGTGTCCCTCCTGTTGCGTACAGCTGAGGTCAAGCAGTTGTAATGCTGCTGACATAATGAATGGGTATAGAGCTCTGCATACTTGCCTGTCCCAGTCAACCATCCCACAGGAGGTAATAAATGCTCAACTCCAACCACACATTCCAGCACAGATAATGTGCGGTCCAAAACAGACACTGTCTTAGCCCACCTTCTTTCCACTGCATCTGATCCAGGGTATCCCCATTGCAGTGGAGACAGTCACGAATGTCAGACTGTGCTGCATCTATAACCCTAAGTATGCATCTGGTGTTCTGTTTAGAATGTGCCTGTGCCTCCACGATGGCCCAAAACATGTGCTGAGTGACTCCTGATGTGACATCTGCAACAGGTGATTGATGGACAGCAGACATCCTAAAAACATCCCCTGTCAATCCACCTGTGTGGGACCACGCCAGCTATCTGGCTATGGCCAGTGTATACACTCACTGGAGCCATAGTTGCCACACTTTCCTGTTCAATGTCCCCATCATCTGACTGTTCAATATCTGTGGCCTCTGGGGACTGGGTATGTGTGGGCATACTGACTGTGCGCAGTGAAAATGGAGGCAGAAGAGGGATGTCTACCTCTGAGACAGATTTAGTCCCTGACACACCCACCTGTGCCTTACTGTGCCTACCATCATCATCAGAGTCTGAAGAGACACTGACATAAGGTTGTGTAGGGGACTGACACCAATTCCCCTGGTCACCTGTGATAAGAAAGGAATAAGTGGTAAGTGAATATCTGCACTAATTTGTATGAGAAATCCACCAATACTCATAATAACAAAGACCCACAACTGGATTAGCAGTCAAACATTTTTCTTCTCTGCTTTTGTCCAAAAAAGACTTCCTTAGAACAAAATACACATTCAGATCAAGACCATTATAACAATCAGTTCAAGTAGATCAAGTAAAATTTGACCAGTAAAATGTACCTTTTAATTAATGAATATGAAACTATACTTGATAAAACAACACATACAAAGCCAGTACACCTATCTTAACAAATACATTGAAATACGTTTCACTGCCTAATTTATTTTCCTTTCAATTTTTTGTTTTTTTAAAATACATTTTAGAATAATTTCCTTATTTAAAGCAGGAGCCTTATCTACTCTTAACTGTCACTGCCAAAGAGTTTCATTTTGTTCAACTACACTCCTGTGATTACTCTCTCTAAGATCCTTAGGTACCTGTTCCAGACTGGAAAATAAAAACAGTCTATTCTGTTTACACATGAAAGCATGTTTAAATAGGCCATTATTTTGGCCCTTAACCAGGGGCAGCTTGTGCTATTGGACTGCAGGACTGTAGTCCCCAGGCTGTAAAAAGAAAAAAAAATGAAATAAAAAAATGATAGTGAGTCCCTCCGCTCATGCATGCTAGGCATTCCCAGAACTCCCCACATGCGTGCAGGAATCCAGACTGCTGTTTAACCAGTCCTGATTAGGAATAAGGGAGATGCCCAGAAGGGGAACGGGCTGCAACATTTGCAGGCTGAACAGACTCCAAAGTATTGTGTGAGTGTGTGTGTGTGTGTGTGTGTGTGTGTGTGTGTGTGTGTGTGTGTGTGTGTAATACTCCAGTTAAATATACCTGGTGGCTAGAGAATAACTCAGGCTCAAACCCTGTACCTTGGGTGCAGATAGCAAGAGCATGAATTCCCTACCCACCACCACTTGTGAGAACTATTCAGATTTTTGCCTCATATTTTTGTTCTGTTCCTCATACAATTTGTGGTTTTCTGGATTTTGAATTCACTAAATAATGAATGTCATTTGAATTTCAGACTTCATATTCTTCAGAAAGTACATGGTGACACAAAACCTTTTATTGTAGCAATTTTCTAAGTTTATAAGATCAATATTTGAAATTTGTCCCTATTTTTGGGGCTGTATTCCCCCATTATTGGCTTTGTCCAGGTTTTTTTGTGCTAAGAGGTAGAGAGCTATGGTGAGAACTGAATTCGCTGAATATGTTTGGGGGCTGCATTCCCCCATTATTGGCTTTGTTCAGGTGTTTTGTGCTAACAGGTTGAGAGCTATGGTGAGAACTGAATTCATTAAATGATAGCCATTTAAGTTTCAGTCTTCCTGTCTTTCAAGAAACAGTTGATTTCACATAGTGGTATGTTGCTCTGACTGTAGTGCAAACGGTCCTGGGTTCAAGACTTGGCAGTGAAATGCATGATGGTGACACAGCATTTTATTCTAGCAACTTTCCAAAATTACACAAAGAATGTTTAAAATGTGTCCCTGTTTTTTGGGCTTTTGTCCCCCCCCCCCAATTAATGTTGGCTTTTTCCAGATTTCTTGTGCTGCAAAGTTGAGAGATACAGTTGAGTGTTGAGTGAACTTTACAAGGAGCTGAGAGCTTCAGGGGAAGAGAAGTTTAGTGCTGCTTATGCTGAGTCTGCTTTCAGTGTTAATAGCATAACAGGTTGAATGCTTGCTTTTGTTGCAGAAGGCTGTGGGTTCTACTCCCACAGTATGTAGATGCATTGCTGATACTATACTGTGTTGCACTTTTAAAAGGGGTAGATGCTGCAGTCCTGAGAATGTCCTCTTTGGTGGCAATAACTAGTAAATATGAACCTATTATCAGTTTGCCATCCATTCCTTATTGCAATATTACTAGCTTATCTTTTTTAATGTAACATAGGCAATTTATTTCTCAAGGGCAACAGACACTTTATTTGTAGATAAAACAATGAAATATAAAGTTATTTGCTAGCAGCAACCTCTTCATTAGTTACAGCTCTATTTAATTTGGAATTATTTAGATGACTTTTACTTCTGCAGAGATTGTGCATATTTACTGATACTGGTGGACTGTAGAAGTTTGAGTAGACTTTTATGATGGAAATATTCTGAATTGGGCAGTTTTGTCATTATTGGTGCATGCAGTTTGTTTCACTGTTTACTGGAAAATGTTCAAAACAATAAATTTAAAACACCCTCTAACAACTGTTCTGTATTATGCAAGGAATATAATTTAATGCAATCAGGAAGGTGTATCAAAGAACACATGTATGTTTCATGTGCAAGGGGGCTATGATTTGAAAACAGCCCAAAGTTAATCTTTATCTGCCACTGGCCAGATGTATTTTCTTTAAATGTGGGTTTCAATGCTGTTTCAATGAATGTGAGTTTCAAGGGCAGAGAAATTTTAATGCGAAGTCTGTTTTCATTGTGAGACAGCATTGCTTTGTTTAGCAGATGTCTATTAGTGTTTGTGCTGTAAAATGTAAAATAAAACTTTTAAATGAAATCCAAATCATCATAGAAGTAAAGGAGTATGCACATTACAGTGTTATGGTAAATGGGGTGAAATAGCCAATCAATGGGACATTGGGATGGCTGCAGGGGGGAGGCCCCATTCGACCATGATTTTATGAGGGGGGGAAGGGCGTCAAACTCAAAGATAGCCCATCTGAACTATACCTCTCAACTGTCCAGAGTTTTGCAGAATGAATAGATTTTTGCATCTTATTTTTGATTTGTTCCTCATAAAATTTGTGGTTTTCTGGCAAATCATTTAGGAATGAAGTCACTAAAAATTATGGACATTGAGTTTCAGACTTCATACCCTTCAGAAAAATGCATGCTAAAGCAAGACCTGTTATTCTATCAACTGTCTACGTTTATACAAGAGCAATTTTAGTACTGTTTGTATGTTCTCCCAATATATTTGGCCTTGTCCAGATTTCCTGCATTAAGAGGTTGAGAGGTACACACAAATAAATTGCTTTATAGAATTAGGTATATCCAAACCTCTCAACTGTCCCTGATTTTGGCTCAAAATGCTGCTCTCCCCCTAATAATCCCTCCACAAAATGGCTATTTTGGAAGAAAACGTAGAGGGTTTACAATTAATAAATAATTGTAATGATCAGAGTTATAGATTACTTTTATTTCAGAAATGCATGTAGATTCTCTTATTTTGTCAGCTGCTCAACTTAATAGTACTAATATTAAAAAAAAAATTGTCCCTTCTTTGACAGGTTTCCAGCTGTATTGTGTGGCTATTTTATATTTTTGCATCACATTTTTGGTCCGTTTTTCATAAAAATGTGGTTTTCTGGCAAATTAGTGGCAAATCATTAAAGAGTGAATGGAAAACTGATCATAAGATGGAATCTCTCCAGTAGCCCTCCGGAAGCCAAAAAACAATTCAATGCAACGATGATATCAATGGATAAAAAACATTTATTAAGCTTAACACAAGCTTTTCGTCAGTTTGAAAAAAAAACTTCTTCAGAACAGATACAACGTCATCCAACAACGCCCCTATATATCCCTTCATTACCTATCACATGGTCACAATGGAATACATTGAATACAAGATTACAATTTAAAAAAAACATCATACAAAAACAAAAAATAACATATATGTAATTACTATTCAAGAATGAAAACTCATTATGTACTTCGTTGATACACTGAATCAACCTAGATAGGAATGATATGTGAAATAAAGAATAATAAAAAATATAGTAAAAGATGAATGATAAATTCCTATGACTGCGGACACAAAACTTTACCTGCATTAAACTACAAAGCCCCTAGATGATGTCCAATTGGTAACTACTTGATTTTATGCTGTGTATTTATACTTTGTGCTTTATAATTCAGGTTTTACATTTAATTTTGTTTTGTATATTATGTTTTACAGCATCCTATAAACCAATCGTAAATTCTATATTAAAACATCCCCGAACACCTAAGTGGCCCTAAAAAGACCTCTTAAGAGAATACTACCTCTGTCTGTAAAATATTAAATAAACTTGAATATAACCAAAAAATATATATGTTAAAAACTAGTGGTGTCAATGGATACAACTAAAACTGTTTAAAACTATACTTCATATATTGAATACAAGCTGTGGACTTGTTACCCAGAATTTCTGAGTGACCTCAAAAATAACTTCCTTAGGATAAATTATTAAGGATAGTATATATATATAAACTTCAAAAAATATTACAAAATATATGTATTAAATAGAAAATAATACTATTAATATAATGATCCAATCTACAGCATTCCGGAAAACCTTGCTAGATTCTAAAGCTTGGACCAATAGTTCATCTGTTCAAACTTTTAAGTTTTAATAAACACATGATTGATAAATTTTTTTTTTTGTTTCTAGTACCTACAATCCACCTTTGTATCCTTCATTGGAATTATTCGAACAGATTTGTGAACTTGACATACGCCATTTGTTAAGTCAGCCTTTGTTAAAACAAATATCCAACTTTAACATAAGTAAGGAGGAGAGGATCTTATTGGATTCATTGTGTAATTCATCAGTTAGGGTTATGCAACCCGACAAGGGATGCATCTGATTTATTTTTATTTGTTAAATTAAAGTTCTCTTTTACAATATCTGAAGGACCTGAGAAAAGTTGAGGGTGGGGTAATGTCAGTACCAATGCATGTTGCAGCATAACAAGGTAATACATCCACATATCTCACATTTACATTAGCTACTGTATTACTTGTTGTACTGGTCACATTCTGAGTATGAGAGTACAACTGAGGTTAACCCTCCCCTCCCAAAGAACAAAGACCCTCCCCAAAAGAAAAAAAAGACCTGACACTCACGTAAAAGTATGTACAGCCTGACACACTGACTGCTACAGTATTACAATGCTGATAACAGTAAGCCTACCTGTATGCTCCACTGTTGTGGAAACTGTGGCACCCACCTCCATGATGTAGGTTGTGATGGAAGCCTGGGAGCTGTTGTGTGTGCCTAGATTTGCCAAGAATTCCTCAGTGGCCTAGAGTGGTTGTTACACTGGTGTTGCTCCACCAGTGATTGCACAATCCCTGGCTACATCTGCTGCCATTTGTCATGCAGCATTGATCATGTACATTGCATGGTGTCAAACCTGCTCATATGTCTTGCCCTGATGGCCCATGCCATTCATATCACAGACAAGGTCTGCCCACAATGCAGCCTGCTGTTCCCTGTTTTGCTTCCCCCTGGACAGTAGGATGTGATGATGTTTCCTTAGTCCTTCAAGTATAATTTCATTTTCCATATCAGAGAAGGGTGCATGGTGTCTAGGGTACATGATTCCTAAAAGAAAACAAAAGGCTCACATACGAGGAAGTACACTATGTGGAGATACAGCAAGGACAAAATAGCTGGTACTATCCACTGCTTGCTCACACATGTCATACTCCACAGTGTGCAAACCTACTAAGTGTGTGGATACAAATGAGACAGTAGCAGTTCAGTAATTCACGTGTGTGCCATGACGGATATTGCTGTATGATCATTCACCCAACATTCGAGTCTACTGTGGTGTGTCCCCTACAGGCAACCCCCAATAATATGTCATAAAAACAGTGCCACACAAATAGCAGTGTGCTATTACAACAACTATAAAGGGACAGTCCAACGAGACCAGTGTGCCACAATGACAAATGACAATGCATCCTTGATGTATTGTACATCCTGTGTAGGTGTAAGACAGCAGATCAACAGCATGTCATTATCACAGGTCTAAGACAGGATTAATGCTGTAATCCCTATTCCCTGCAAGTCTATTCACCCATCTGCATCCTGTTGTACACAAAATCAGTTACATACTTGATGCAGTATAGTACTCCTCGGTTGATATGTGGTGATAGTAAAGTTTTCACAAAGGCATGCTCTTTGTAAGGAAAGTCTCACACAGATTGGTTCCCCATAGCCAGCTGTTTGCCTTTTACACATGCTTCTCATCATCTGGTGATTGCCTCTAAACCAGTCTGTGGGTCTGAAATGGTAATTGCAGCCAGCACAGCCAATTTGCACTATCATCAGCAATGACATGCAATCACTGTACAATATATAAGGCCTTCATTTAGATTAGGGCCCCTTTCTGACTTTGTGCTGGACATTAATGGGGTGAGGACACTACATTGTCACAGAAGGTAGGTCTGTAGCAGAAACCGTTGCATAGAGATGTGCGTGCTACAGGCTGCAGCTGCTGCTGCAGGTAAGAGACATAGGTAGAGAGTGTGAACACTTTGCAGGACAACAAGCTGTAGGAGTAACTGTGGGAGCTGTGTCAGCCTTGTTGTAGAGGCAGAGCCAGAGTGAGGCTGCCCTTTCCACTGCAAATAAGGCATGTGTTTAAGGTAGGTATGTTAGGCAATGGTATCACTAACAGAGTACTAGGCAACATGTTTGGTGTTTCCTTGAGTACGATGGGGGATAAAATATAAGAATATGTCCACCATTTGGGCAACTGCCAGGCCATGTGTTACAGTCTGGTAGTAATTTGCAGCATGTATGAGGGTAGGCCTTGTTACAAGCAATGAATTCCAATGTGCATGTTATCTGTGCAGCTGTGATAATCTGCACAGTGACTTTGGAAGGATTGTGTGGTACAGTCTGATATTAGTGGCCCTCGTGCAGTACATGCATTGACATTCTCTGTGAATGCATATTAATGCATGACGTGGCACTTTATGCACATATATTTTTTCTATAGGGATAGCACCCTGGAGAATATTAGGGTCCAACCTAACACTCTCATACTGGGTGACTTCAACTACCTCTCCATTAACTAGAAAAACTACTCATGTAACAATACACTTGCCCATCGTTTCTTGGAATTCATTAATTCCAATGTCCTGGATCAGCTCGTTCGTACCCTCACTAGAGGTAGGAACATACTTGACTTGATCATTACTAACATGGGTGACTGTTGCTTTACACCAATAGTCAACTCCTCCCTGGTTAGATCTGACCACGAACTAATCACCTTGGAAATCCACACCCCCCTCACAAAGGTAACCACCATGAAAAACTTCTCCAAAGCTAACTTTGGGCTCCTAAAAACAGGGGTGGCTAACTTCATGGCACCCATGCAAATGGATAACAGTTGCATGACCACTGAATCATATACCAATGCACTGTATGAACATGTACACAAATGCATTGATCTCTCCATACCCAATCGAACCAAGACATTTTCCTCCAAAAAAAGGAAGCCAATCTGGCGGTCCCCTGCCATAAACAAACTCTACAACAGAAAGAGGAAACTGATGCGGAATAAGGTGAAGTCCCAAGACTGGAAAAACTCCCTGATCAGCCTCAACAAAATGTTGAGATCCCTCATCAAATCCTCTAAATCTAGCTATGAAAATAGAATTGCAGCAGATAGTAAAGATAACCACAAGGCCTTCTATAGTTATGAAAAGAATCTCCACGGTAATACCCAGATTTGTTCTGAGCTACTGCACAATGGTACCTCCTATACTGAGCCAACAGATATTGCCAATATACTGGCCAACAGATTCAGTGCCAACTTTACCCATCACCTCTCCCCCAAAGGACCATTCACAATACCAGTAGAGCGCCAGGCACCCAGTATTACTGCTACACAGGTTAAAACAGCACTGTCCAAGGCTAAGAAAACAGCTTCTATGGGACCTGACAATATCCCTGGCTGTGTTCTACATGAACTACATAGTGAACTGGTACCTCATCTGTGTGCCCTGTTCAATCACAGCCTCACCTCAGGCTTTGTCCCTACCAAATAGTGCACTGCTACAGTCATCCCTCTCCACAAAGGAGGAGCGACTACAGACTCTGGCAACTATCACCCCATTAGCCTGATGAGTCTGATATGCAAAGCTATGGAATGCATCATCATGGACCTAATAAACAAGGATATAGGGAATCTCCAAACTCTGGATCCCACACAGTTTGGTTTTGTGAAGGGTAGATCATGCCTGCTCAACTTGGTCGACTTGCTTGAGTTAGTCACCAGAGCTATGGATGAAGGCAAGGTGGTTTATACAGCCTACCTTGATCTGGCCAAGGCCTTTGATACCATTCCCCACTCAGGAATCATAGAAAAACTCACTAAGCTAGGCATCAACCCCCTATATCACTAGGTGTGTTGCAAACTGGTTCACAGATAGAACCCACAGTGTGAAAGTAGCTGATCCCAAGTCAGAATGCCGACCAGTCACAAGTGGAGTCCCACAGGGTTCGGTCCCGGGTCCTCTCCTGATTGGTATCTACTTCTCTGAAGTCCAGGCCAACATGAAGGGACTTTGACTGACAAAGTTCGCAGACAATTGCAAGTGGGGAGATATTATTAACTCCCCAAGTGATGTTGACATCTTACAGAAAGGCCTCACTGAGACCAATGACTGGTGTCAGAACCATGGCCTTAAGCTCAATGCCAAAAAATGAGTCGTCATCCTCTTTGGGAAAAACCTGTTTCCCATGAATTACCACATCAATGGTAGTCCACTGAATACAGAAGGCGTTATAAGAGATCTGGGAACACAGGTTGACAGCAACTTCTGTTTTGACCACCACATTGCCACTGTAGTCAGAACGTCCTTCTATGCAGCACATCTCATTACTAAGGGTTTTGCATCCAGGAAGAAAGAGGTCATTGTCTCCCTCTACTCTTCCCTCAGTAGGCCTGTCATTGAGTACAATGCCCCATTTGACATGTACCTCATTAAACACCTGCAACAACTGGAGAGGCCACAAGAGTACTTCAAAAAGAGGATCCTAGGCCTTAAACCTTTGTCGTATATGGACAGACTCAAAAAACTCCAACTATTCTCTGTCTCATATTGCCTACTTAAAGGCGATCTCTGCTTGACTTACAAAGCCATGTCTGACCCAGATCTGTTAGAAATGCTACATCTAAAAAAATCCCAATCCATCCACACCACACACTCCAGAGACTTCAACCTCATTACCACAATCAACAAACATGTTGGAGGGACAGGTTCATAATCCAGTGACTGCCCATGCTATAGAAAAGACTTCCAATACATGTCAAGCAGAGCACCTCACTGGCCCTCTTCAAGAATAATCTTGATGAGGGGATGGGAAATACAAAATTCACCCCAGGGATCACTCCAGTGGCTTTACTCGACAGAGGCACTGGGAACTAAGGTCAGGTGGCATGATGCCAGGGTAATCCTATGGGCTAGACTTGTAAAGGTTCTAGGGCCATTAGCCTAGTACACACCTATGAACCTTTGAACCTGTGTGATGTGTATTCCTACCTGGAGGCATGTGACTTACATTAGTGAAAAACAGACATGTCATTTGAAATGCATTGTGTGGGTAAAGAGTATATGACAGTCATTAATTGCTGTCTTCACAATACTGTACATTCACTTCTACACAACACTAGATTTGAACTCAGGAGTGTGTGTGGCAAAATGTACTGTTTGCAAGGCAATTAACAGACTGAGCTAATGAGTCACTGCTACTCTAGATGTATTTGCAATATATATGTGCACATATACAGGCTGTGACATACATTTTCTACATCCGTCAGTATGTGCATGGCTTTATATGGATGTATATGTGAACCAGGGTCCCAGCTGAACATGTATTTTGCTATTAATGCCTTAGCAGTTATCTTTCAACATATTGCTGTTGAACACATTTACCTGCTATCACAGGTCTCACTTACACCCATTATTATGTCTTTAGCTTTTTAGTGGTGTACAATTGCACCAGAGTCCAAGGTACACTCCCATTTTTAATATTTTTAATTTAATTATTTTTTAATCAAGTTTGCACGGTATGGTGCACAGCTCTGCTGAAACATGCTTAATGACAGTAACTGGCAATTACTATGTTTTCTTTAAGCCACCTGTTTTAATTAAGATTTATGTGCCTTGGCAGATTAATGCAGTGGTCTGCAGATACAATGGTCTTGGGTTCAAAATATGGGACAGTTGTTTATTTTGTAAGTGTGTATTAGAAATTTAAAAACACATATAGTCAATACAGCTCTATTTAGCTGAGCTTAGTGAAGCTGAGTGATGCTTCCTATCATGCAGCAACATGCTAAAAAATATAAAGAAAAGAAAAATGGGGAGATAGGAAACTGGTGAAATGAGGTGTAATCAGGGGGATAAACATAGTGAAAGGCAAGTAGGGATGTGCAGGAACTGTGTAGGAAAGAATCATAGCTATCCATTTCTTGTACAGCAACAACTGTGCACTTTGACAGATTTTGTACATGACTTTGAACTCTCAACCCCAGAGAGAGGAGTGAGGACAACATAACTGTGTTGTCAAGCCAATTGGACCAAATTACATATGTCCAGTAGACACGTGTGTGAAATGGAGAGCTATGTATATGGCAATATTTTTTTTTGGGACAGGTGTCCATTTTTTTTTAAGGTGAGAGTGGAATGTTGGGGAAGGGACAGAGGTACATGTGAGGGAGGTAAGTTGGGTAGGGGAGGATGCATTTACAGACAGACAAGACAGACAAGACAGCAGACAGGGGCAGTGTGTAACACATGAGGAGGGTGAACACCTTGGATAGGGAGGGTGTTGTGGAATCCAAGTCCCATGTGTCTCCAGACAGCAGCAGCATGACTTACATCCCACCTATGGGATGTCAGCACTGCTCCTTTACTGCCTCAAAGGTGGCAGTGCTGGGGGCTGGGCACCGGGGCAAGGCTGCCCCACCAGTGTGCAAACCAGCTAAGTGCAGCTAAGCAGTGCAAAAACCTGTACAACCAAGGTTTTAGTTAAGCTTAGCATCCTGCAAATAAAATCAGCTGTTAGCATGTTTAATCAATGTTCAGCACAGCACAGCAGTGCCATAGTTCACAAATTTGTTTTTAAAATTAAACATATATAATAAATTAAATTATAGACATTTTATCACTGCTAAAGACTCGAACCCAGTACCTACTAAACATTAGGCTGTATCTTTACCCATTTATTTACTTGAATATTATAAAAAAACTAGTATACTTTCACATATACTACTGGGCTACCTGTTAGCATTGCTAAGCACCGTGATGCACCATGCAAAAGTTCAGAGGTTCATAGGTTGGTACTAGGCTATCAGCCCTAGGGTCTATACAAACCTAGCCTTAACAATTCCCTGGCTATTTCTTCCCACAATATTTACTTTCCTGGACCCCTGTCTAGCAGGGCGACTGATGTGATCCCCGGGGTGAATTTCCTATCTCGCACCAATCGTCATGGGTCCTTTTGAAGAGGGTCAAAGAGGCGCTATTCTTGACATGTAAGGGAAGTCTATTCTAGAGTCTGGGGAGTCTCTGGGTCAGGAACCTGTCCCTCCAGCATGTTTTGTTCATTGTGATGAGAAGGTTTAGATCCCTGGAGCATGTATCTCTGAGGGATTGGGATTTCTTTAAGTGTAGCATGTCCAAAAGCTCTGGGTTTGACATGGCCTTGTATGTTAAGCAGAGAATGCCACTGAGTAGACGATATGTGACAGAGTATAGCTGGAGGTTTTTTAGATGGTCAGCATAGGGCATCTGCTTTATGTTTGTGATTCTTTTAGTGAGGTATTTCTGTGGCCTTTCCAGTTATTGCAGCTGTCTTGAGAGGTACATACCAAATGTGGCATTGTATTCTATAATGGGTCTAATGAGGGATGAGTGCAGTGGGGCAATGACCTCCTTTTTTCTGGATGAAAAGCCCTTAGTGATGAGGTGTGCCACATAGAAGGATTTCCTGACTGTTGTGGCAATGTGGTCCTCAAAGGTAAGACCACTGTCTACCTGTGTCCCTAAGTCTCTTATCACACTTTTGGTGTTTAGTGTACTGCCACCTGTGTGGTAATTCATGGGTACATGCTTTTTCCCAAAGGGGATAACTATACATTTTTTGGCATTGAGCTTGAGCCCATGGCTCTGGCACCAATCATCTGTTTCTTTAAGGCCCTTTTGTAGAATATCCACATCATTTGGTAATGGCTCCAAGTTTGCAGTCATCTGCAAACTTTGTTAACAAAAGTCCCTTAATGTTGGCCTGTACTTCAGAGACGTAGATGCCAAACAAGAGCAGTCCCAGGACTGAACCCTGAGGTACTCCACTTGTCACTTGTCTGGAGCTGGATTTGGAGTTGGCTACTTTTACAGTGTGGGTTCTCCAGTAAGCCAGATGGCAAGCCATCCAGTGACGTAGGGATTAATGCCCAGCTTAGTAAGTTTATGTATGATTCCAGAGTGGGAGGTGGTGTTGTAGGCCTTGGTGAGGTCCAGATAGGCTGTGTGGACTGCCTTTACCCTCATCCACAGCTCTGGAGACTGATTTGAAGAAGTCAATCAGGTTCAGGAGACAAGATTGGCCCTTCATGAACCCAAACTGGGAGGGGTCCTGTGTCTGAAGGTTGCCAATGTCTTTGTTTATAAGTTCCATGATAATACATTCCATGGCCTTGCAGATCAGGCTCATCAGACCGATGGGGTGGTAGTTCCCAGGATGAAAGGTGGATCCCCCCTTGTGGAGTGGGATAACTGTAGCTGTGTACCACTAAGTAGGCACGAAACCTGAGGTGAGGCTATGATTAAACATGACACTTAGGTGAGGTGCCAGTTTATTTTGTAGTTCATGTAGTACACAGCCTGGGATGTCATCTGGTCCCACGGATGCTGTATTCTTAGCTTTGGAGAATGCGTTTTTACCTGTGTGGCCGTTATTACCGGAATTTGGCAATCTTTCGTTATTGAGATGGGCCCTTCAGGGGGTGAGGGGGGATGAAGTTGGCACTGAATCGATCTGCCAGGATATTGGCAATATCCTTGGGATCAGTATATTTAATGCCATTCTGTTGTAGCTTAGAGCAGATCTGAGTATTGCCATTTAGATTCTTGAAATAGCTATAGAATGCCTTGTGGTTGTCTTTGGAATCTTTGGCAATTTTATTTTCGTAACTAGCTTAGGAGGATTTTATGAGGGATCTCAGCTTCTTACTGAGGCTGGTAAGGGAGTTTTTTGCATCCTGGGATTTTCCTCTTTTCTGCAACAGTTTCTTTCTTGAATAGACCCAGACATTAATAGTTAATTACATTTGGTTTCTATTTTTTGATGTCTAGCAACTGTCAGCTATGTATGTATGAGCACTGCTTTACTTTGCAGTGCTCCGCGCCACGCTGAGCAAACAGCAATTAAGAAAAAAACAGAAAAAAAAAATTTAAAATAAGAAAAATATGTAATTATGATAATTAATGACATCTGGTTGCTATTTTTAGATATCTGGCAGGTGTCAGCTGTCTATAAGTGAGCACAGCTTGGCAGAGCTGTGCTCTGCACCATGCAAACATACAAAAAAAATGGGGAAGAAATAAATTAAATATTCACATTTGACCAGTTCACAGCATTTAATCAGTAATGGGGAGAAGTTCAGGGCTGCTCACCCTATATGCATCCACAACCACGGGTACCCTCTTCACTTCTCTCTACACTAATTCAAAATCCCAGTTCCTATGCTCTCCCTTGGCAGCATGCCATCATTAATATGTATGGTATGTTGCTGAGGGTGGAACATGGCCTACACGGTGCCTATATGGATTTTATTAAGGGATTGATATTTAGCGTCAAGAGTTTGTTGCACAGTTATGATTCCTCAGGTTGGTGTGTGTGAACCATTGTACTGTTTTATTTTCAATTTTTTTTGATCAAGCAGTGCTGCCTGTTGTTTTTTAGCATTGATCAGAGAGTGGCAGTTGTTGGTGACATACGGCACTAACATCCTTTAAATCTTTGGTATCCTGCAATAATTCTTTCATCAGAATTGATAAGAAATTAATTGAAGATTGCAAGCTATTGAAATCTTCTTTACTGGTGACTGATACAGCAGTTATTTTGCTCCATGGTCTGTGGGCCTGAAGATATATTTGAATAATAAAGCTAATCAAAGTAATTCATTCCTAAGTTTACAAATGAAGGCTGTCACCAGACTTACATCATGACAATAACTTAAATATCTTGGGCCAGTATGACCCTGTCTAAAAAAAAACATCTGTAGTTGTGGACATCCCAAGTGCACTCCAGGCTCTATGGACATTTGTTGTCTGCCATCTGGGTGAGGCCTGAGTGTTTGCTGTCAGCAGAACGCAGCAGATACCTGCTACCTTTTAAACCAAAAGAAGTGGCCAGGAAACACACTGATTATCTGCTATGTGTAGAGGAGCCTTATTCATTCCTGTTTAAGATGACTAGATTGGGATTTGCCCGGCGGTCTGTCCGAGTCATACTTAATTATCAGTACTAAGATGTGCTTGTCCCTAAAACACATGTTGGGCTTCAGAGAATAATCTGTGTCAGCTATCTGTTAGTAGGTATGAGACACAGCAGTACGTTTGGTAAAATACTGATCACATGAAGAATGACAGCAGTAAGCTAGTCTACCCTCCTTCCCTTATATAATTTTGGTTGTCACCCTTGTATATAGTTATGTGCCACTTTAGGCCTTGTTAAGTTTTATAAAGCTCACAATCCTTACACCATGATAATGCATAAAGGACTTCCCCTTCATTTATTAATGATATTTTTCTTGTTGAACAGAAGGGAGAGCAAGCCTTCATTAGATTTCACACTGGTGCAAGACCTGCATCATAGAAGTAAGGCATACGACATGTGAAGACTTGGATGAGACTCTTACTACTACTGTAGGATACAAACAAGAAAACAATATCCAACTTTTAGGTATTAACTGTTGCAGCATTTCTTTCTTGGAAATCTTGTGTTGAGGTAAACATCTCACTTCAGTATACTTTCCTTTTTCAGGGAGTATAAATTATTATTAGAGAAGATAGAACAGCACAACAGAAACTAGATTAAGTAAGTGGAATAGATTTTCTATGAGGGTTAGCTTTAAAGATTTATTTCTTCTTGTGGCATTCCTCAGATCATGGAATGTTTCTATTCTTTATTTTTGACATGTTTGGCTTACTCTTCTGTAAAAGTCAATGCTCCTACTCTTAGCTCAATAAGATGCTTTTAACTCCTTGTGAAATGACTTTGTCAGTAATGCTGTTTCTTAAAGGAGTGCTGAAATTGTGGTCAGCAAAACATGTCTGGGATCTTAATTTTGTAACTGAGAAACGTACTTAGGAAACATGTTAAACGACTGCTTCAGAGGACACCAAAAGTCTCATGGAAAGCCCCTTTCCTGCTAACAGTGACTTCTACAAAAATTATTTCTGGCCTACAAGCTTTGATTTGCAGCTGTCCTTGCACAGAATTTATTAAGTCTAGGTGTTGGCTAGAACAAACTCTTTACTTGTTAATCATAGGTTCATAGGTGTTTACTAGGCTAACAACCACAAGGGCCTTTTTAAGCCTAGCCATGCATCCCAAATCTCTGACGAGTTTTGATACCCTTGATAAGTGTAAGCATGGGCCTGGGAGATGAACCATTTACAGGTTACCTGTTTACATCAGAGACATAGGTGCCAGACCAGGGATGAATTTCTGGTTTCCCATCCAATTTTCCAAGTTACACTTGATTTGGGTTAGGGAGGAACTCTGCTTCATATGGATGGGCAGCCTGTTCCATAGACGGAGTAGTCTCTGGGATACATATCTATCTCTCCAGCAGGTCATATTTATATCACAGGTAAGGCTTAAGTCGTTAGAATTGGTAATTCTGGTAATGTTTGTTTTGCGGATATAAAGGAGGTCCATTAGAGTGGGGTCTGACAATGCCCTTTATGCCAGGCCTAGTTCTCTCCTCAAAAATCTGTAGGAAACAGAATACAGGGATAGGGCCTAGAGGCGGTCTGCATAGGACATATTACTTATGCCCTGTATTCTTTTAGTGAAGATGGTGTCTGAGGCTAACTTTATCCAATTTGTTGAACTAACATTCCTCCTACATAGCAGAAAAAGGGGCAGAAATGGTTCCATAATGTACGTGTTTATAGGCAATCAATGTACTAATTGGGAAGATAAACAGCACAAAGGAAATCAGATCTAATTTTATACTATGCAAATTTCCTCTAGTTCTCGCAGTCTATAATTTATGAACTTTGCCTTGCATAGCATATGCATTTGAATTACCACCTAAGTAGTTTGTAAATATCATCCTTTCATTTGTTATGTAATTAATACAGCAAATTCGTCTGTACTGTTGCTTGGGAGCAATTAATGAGACATTTCAGATTACTTTCTCCATGCTGTTTCTTGATGGGATTGGTTCTTTACTGCTTACAATGGACTATTGCTTCTGTATTATTGTTTGACATACTAATTTGTGTACTGTAGTCAGTGCGCAGCATAATCTTCTCACTACCTTTCATATAAGATCAAAGAGAAAAAGGTGTTCAGATCATCTCATCGATGTGGAAAACAAACAAACAAGGCAAGGATTGACTATTTCTAAACCTATATTATGAAAAGGAGTTGGGTAATATATATATATGTATATACACACACACACACACACACACACATATATATATATATATATATATATATATATATATACACACACACACACACACACACACACACACACACATATATATATATATATTTTAGATCTCTCTCTCTCTCTCTCTCTATATATATATATATATATATATATATATATATATATATGTGTGTGTGTGTGTGTGTGTGTGTGTATATATATATATATATATATATATATCTGTGTGTGTGTGTGTGTGTGTGTGTGTATCTATCTATCTATATATATATATATATATATATATATATATATATATATATATATATATATATCTGTGTATGTATATCAAGCTTTTATCTAATTATCTAATGCAGGAAGGCCTTGCTTTACCAAAACAGCCGCAAGTTCAAAACTTTCCATAAAATGTCTTAGCACAAGACATATATATGGCTGCCAAATACAGAGGCATCCATGTAGTTGTCATGTGGTACAAACTTAGTGGCTGAGCAGGGCTGGCTTTGCTCGGGCTTTCTTGAATGATTTGCTTTAGTCATCTTTATACCACTTCTGGTGCACTTTGGGGTACTGCCAGAGTGTTTACTTATACTGCTGGAATGCTTCTCAAAGTGAGACAGTACATTTGTCTTAGGAGCTCACCATAACAATTGGTCTTTAACAGGGCAGGAGGATTAAAAGACAGCAAGACCAAATGAGAGTAAGATAAAGAGACAGATTGTGTGAGAAAAAGAGTATTGCAGTAGGCAAAGAACATAGCCACCATATCCCTGCATCTGTACTAATCTTAAGTATATAACTGCTAGCATTGTAAATATTTATATTTGTGTAAATAAATAAAATGTCATAGAGGGATGCAACCCTAATTCTGTCCAAGATGACCTGAGTTTATCTAGGAAACCTATAAGCTGGAAGGGCTAACATAGGGTGGAGATGGGAGGTGGAGATAAACAGGCAATAAGCATGTTACTGCTCTTGGGAGGGGAAGGAATAGATGTGTTAGGGAGGATTGCCACTGCGTGCTCCCAGCTGAGAACAGGAGTACAGGTGATCAATAACTGCTGGGAAAGGTGTGTAGGCAGGAATAAAAGAGTCCATTTTACCACAGAGGTAAAGCATTCCTTTTGCAATGCCCACTGCACTCCTACTTGCAGTTGAATGTAAGTCAGCATGTCTCTCATGGTAGCCTCATCCCCACTGTACAACAACTATCCAGCTGTGGTACAACAGCCCTCTCACCTGCTGACTCCATGGCCTGCCCAAAGCCAGCACCGACATAAGGCTCATTCTGTATGGAGAGATAGGAATCACCTAGGAAAAGGTCATGATGTTGTATGATCCAGTAGCAATGGCCTTGGGGTCAAGACATGAGACAGAGGGAGAATCTGAAGTTCATGGTGTCTGGAAGCTCAGCCAGGACATCCACGCAAATAGAAAGTAATGCTATAGAAAAATAGAGCTATGGTTGTTCATTTTAATTCTTAGTGTTGTGTGATGGACAAAAGGTTTAGTTCTTACTATCAAAAGGCACAGTTTTCACTAGTAAACCTTAAAATGGCAAGGGCAGCATTGAAATATAAAGTGATTGAAATGATACTGGCATCATTTCAAAGTGTCCATGAGACCAGTACAAATCTCATACAGAAGGTTATTAATGCTATTATATTAGAAAACTGGGAAGGTGAAAAAAAAATCAAACATAAAGGTTAAACTCATATGGTAGAATACTCAGTACTCTCCTTCTGTCTTTCACATTATCACCCTGAAATATTAAGTTTTAGGTTGAGCTCCTCCAAGCTTTACTGACCTACTATTAAGAGAATCACTGGCTTGAGTGATGCATAAAACTTTGAGATGTACCACTAATCTAATCCTCAGGCATAAAACCAGTAACTCATCTTTCTTCACAATTCATGATGACGTCTTGGCCATTACACCACCAGCACTAACTGAAACTCTATTTAGGCTTCAAATCAGTACCTACACCAACACCCCATCATGCAAATCTCAGTTCCTTCATTCCAGATACATCATTCCACATTTCTACTTTGAAATCTGTCAGTAAAGATGGCCAGAGAATGTCTCACACTTATTTTAAATAAGAAAAACTCATTGCCCAGTTCAAGTCATTCTGCTCCTTTATCTTACTTACCAAACTTTAAAATGTCTCTGTTTTGTTAGTGTTGCCCCCTTCCCAAAATGTCTGCTCTGTTCATCCTGCTCCCAGCTGCAGTGACAAAGCCTGTTGTGAAATTACAGTCATTACAGCCCTCGTTATCAGGCCTTTCACCAAGTCCATGAAAAGCATGTATCTTTGTAACTCAGTGGATATATTGAGAAAATACATTTTGGTGTTTCTAACTAGTGCCCCATTGCCTTTCTTTGTTTTGTAGACATTATATATTCTTATCTTAATATGATATCAGCAAGTGTAGAACACTTGTGTGAACATCTTAGGGTGATTCTCCAATGATCATTTGAGACAATTGAGAAAGCAATGCTTGATCACAGCAGGTTAATAATACTACCTGATGAAACATCAACAGTGCTAATTAAAAACATTGTTTTTGTGGGGGACAAAGTCTCTGTCTCTCTCTCTCTCTTCATCTCCATGTGAGTGGTTTTGACCCCCCCACCTGCTTAAATATACTAACTTCACAATCAGAAAGAAGAAAATTCCCAGAAGACTTCCAGTGGTGTGGATGCCTGTCAAACAAATAACAGGAAAAGTCAGTGACCACAAATGGCCATGGGGAAATATGGCAAAACTGCATTTATCTCTGCATACCCAATGGCTAAAGTTTATTTCAGTTGTATGTAGACACATGCTGCTGGTGAGCTATGTTTGTTTCTACCATATCACATCAGCTTGCACTTGAAAAGTATCAGTTAACTACTTACTTAGCTATTTTTCACTAACTTAAAGTAAGAATGGCTCACAGAACCATAGCAACTACAAGGCAAACAAGTCTGAATACTATGTGCGCATGCCAAATACCACCTTCAAGATGCACCTCCCCCACTTCTAGGAGGGAAAAACACACACACACACACACACACACACACACACACACACACACACACACACACACACACACACAGATCATATACGTGTGTGTGTGTGTGTGTGTGTGTGTGTGTGTGTGTGTGTGTGTGTGTGTGTGTAATAGACATATATTCATTGTAAACTGCAGGGCATTGTCACTAGATTTGAGGTCACTGACCATGTTTAATTGAGTTTCATGCTTCTAAACTCCCTGATTCCAGTCATGGACCATGGAGCATAAAACTAACACAGTGGTGTCTGACATACACAGTGATGCCACACATTGTTACTTCCAGTAGAAATGGAATGAATTTTGGAGAAATTTTAAGAATACTAACATAGAAGAAATGGAATCGCAAAGTTAGTACCTGAACAGATTGCCCTCATAGACTTGTCAAATAGTCTGTGCGAACTTTGATACTGTCCAGCAGGTCTTATTCCTGAAATGCCTCATATTTAGGTCTGTCTCTGAAGGTCAACACATGGCTCTCTTCTTAGGCAGGAACCCTAACTGGTTCACGTTCCACCATGTCATTCACCCTGAGTGGAGCACACAAAGCTTCAGTTTTCTTATTGCAAGCAAAAGAACATTCTGTCTACTGCAGGCTGAGTATTACTTGCCAAACTTGGTTATCATATTCTTTTGTAGTGTCTTTTGACGTTGTTAAACAGCAGCACAAGTACATATACTGATTTTTGTCAGTTTTTAAATCCTAGTTATGTAGCTGACTACTGACTCACAAATCGGTCTGCCCATTCTGATTTTATGTCTTTCTACGGTCACTTCTGGAGTTCCCCAGGATTCCACCCTTGAACCCCTGCTGTTAGTACATTTTCTGATTGAACTGCATGCGGTCTACAAGCATAACACCCTTCTGTCAGTTGGGTTGCAGCAGTTTTCTTCAGTACCAAGGCTTCCAACATGCAGAGGGAATAGTTTTGTGATTGACCTCCATGGTTTTAAAACCAGGATTAACTACAACGGTCAAATAATACTTATAATTATGAGACATAGAAAAACAAAACTAAAAATTATATTGTTCTCCACACTGAGTAAAAACCGTTGTTCTCCACTCTAATAATATGTGCATTGTCAGATAAAATGTTACTCTAAGTGCCTATCATTTTTGCTGTTAAAGATGACTTTAAAAATATACAAAGGCCCCAAAGATTGCTAATGACAAAGATTATTGCCATAAAACCCTTTTTCTTCCAAGACAGAGTGGAAGCCCTATCAGTGCACCCTGTCCGTTATCGCCTGCTGCATGGAGATCTATGCCTAGCCCCCCACTCAAATGAATCTCTTATACCTTCATAGGACCAACAGCTAAACAGACAAATGAGCCAAGGATCTGAACCCCTTCCAGTATATAAATAAAGCACATTGGAGGGATATATGTATTATCAAATTGTTGCCATATCTCTGGAATAAATTGCCCCTGCATGTTAAGGAGAGTGACAACCTTGCCTCCTTCAAGACTAACCTTAACACTTGGATGGGCATCTGCAGGTTTATTCATGACCTGGTATGTTTCTCCCTCCTGGAAAGGCCAGGGGGAGGGCATCTTTAGTGTGGTATCTGGTAACAGGCACACAGTGTTCTTGTAGTTGCTATGATCAAATGATCCAAGTATTATTTTCATTCTAAAACTGCATTTTCAGAAGTTGTTCACTAACATTTTGTGCACTGCACCTGAATACGTCTGAAATCAGTCTTTTGAGATTGAGTACAATATTCTAGTTAATGTTTCAAGAACCAATCAAATAAATAAACTACCAATACCTAATTGTTATACTGGACCTCATTCTGTTCTTTGAGCCACACATCTGCTTAGAAACTAAAGAAGTTAGATGACATGTTAGCTGCAGAATAATATATAACCAATGGTAAAATGTACCTTTACTGTTAATAGGTAAAGTGATTTCATACACGAGTACTTCATGTGTTTTAAACTCATGAACTACAGCGCTCATCTTTTGTAAATAAAGCATTTATTTTACCATTGGTTATTTATTATTCATTATTATATATTTTCCATGTTTTATAGTCATGTAATTTAATTTAAGGAAGTCATTTGAAATACTGGATGTGTATGGCACCAAACATTTGCACAACTCTAATGTTTCTTTATACTTTGTCACATATATTATCTTAATTATTAAATGTGGTATTCATACTACGGAGTGAGCTGCATCTAAAACCCTGTGCAGTATGTGGTCAGTATTCTCAGATACCTTATATACCTGCTTACTAAATTCTCATCATATTCTCATACTTGAACTTTGTTGTCTAACTCCTCTAAATCATTAAAGTAAAATACAATACAACCATCACCTAGACCAACACATATTCTAGGAAATGCTCTTTTAGTTAAATCTGTAATGTTCAGACCTTCCAAAATTTTCAGGGAATTTGGCTTTTGTATACTTCTCTGATGTGCTGCTCATCAACAGTGTTTTATTTGTTATTGTTCTTCTCTCATTCTTTCCTGGTTCTCAGCACAGCTTGTGATTGTCCTACAGTTCTCATATTTCAGTTCCTTCCTTAATCAGGACTGCATGCCTTTGGTTAACTGACCTACTATTTCTCTGAAGTATATTAGCTACTGTCCACAGTGCAACAGACAACATTTTAATTCGTTCTTATGCACTTTTTTATCAATATTTCTCTACAACTGTTCTGTGATGTTGTTATTTCTGGACCAGACACTGACTTCCAGTCAGTTAGCATATCTCATGCATACCTTGTCCTCAGTTCTTGAGGCAATGTGCTGCTTTGGCTGTTAAAAAATCTGCTTTGAACCTTGGCTATATGATAAATTAAAATACAGTTTTTCTTTAATTTTCTCTATAACATACAACTTTTGTAGTCTTTATCTACTGTGGACGCTTCTAGTCATACTTTCTGAAGGATACAAAAATTAAATATATTTTGAAAGAAAAGATATGTGATAATCAGGCAACAGAGCTTGGATGAATGCATGACAGTCCCTTGCAATGCACTGTTGGTAGAAGCATTAGGGGTCAAAAGGAAAGTAGAATGTAACATGATCTGTTGTCAGTACTTACAAATAATAACTGGGAAGGTCATAGTGTGGACTGCACTGCAGTGGGAAGAAACTCTGTCTGTGACTAAGTGATCTGAGACTGACCTGCGATGCAGGCAGTGCAGCAACCAGCTGGGATTGATGGGAGTGAATGGCTGTCATTGGCTTATCTGTCTGGTGGGGGGGGGGGTAATAAATATGATGGCTGTCACTGTGGCTTTCACAGGCAGGTGCTGGTCTGGGCATGGATGTGGTGGCAGAGTAGTATATACTCTGTAACTGGGGCTTCACTTGTGCAGTAGTGCATGCTAACAGGCCACTGTTGTAGGATGCACATTCCATAGCAGCCATAACATAAGCATTTAGGATATACTCACAAATACCACAGCTCTTTGCCACTTTAGGCATTGAATAGTTACCTGGCTTAAGGAAAATTAAGACTCAACTTTAAATTCAGATGACCTCAGTATGTGGGATGGTTAAGCCAGACTCTTAGGCACCTGGGATAAGGGCACCCCCAGGAACCATAGACCAGAGAGCACTGTGTGGGTAGCACTGAAGAACAAGGGAAAGACCATGCTTCATGGCCACCTGAGTGACTGCACTCTGAGTGACTCTACAAGGTCATGGTCAGCACATGTTGCGTCTTTCGGCTTATCCCGGTTAGGGGTTGCCACAGCGGAACTCTGGTCCGCTAATGTTTAGTAGTGGATTTTTACGTGCCAAGTTACCAGCCCTGATGCACAACCTTCAATGAAGGCACACCCATTCACGCATGTCTCCACACAGAAGATGGTCTAGCTGAGAATCGAACAGGACAACGTCTTGCTGTGAGGTGACAACGTTACCGCAGCACCACTACCGCGGATGCCCACTACCGCGGATACAAAGGGAAAAAAAGAATACAAAAAATATATACTGTGGACCTGGAAAGAGACCACAGGCTAGAGCCCCTGAGAAAGGAAAAGGACCAGGTAAATGAGCATCTAAGTTAATAACATGTCAAATCTATTGATGCACATTTCATGTACATGAATATCAGAAAGAGCCTACAGTGAAAAAGTAGGCCATGGAAACAGACTGTAGGGCTGAGTCTTGTATTAATCATGGTGTCGGGCCTATTGGGTAGGCTGGGCAGGACAACAGGCCTCCTCTGTCTTCTGAATTCATTATCCCAGTATGTGCATATTAGACAAGTGCTGTGTATGTGAAATTTATACTTAATACTCTGCTAATGGGTTAAGTGATCTGGTCATTCTGGATCCTTTTCATCTATGACCTGGACCACAAGTGCAAGGATAAATGCGATACAGACATAAATATATGAATACTTTAAATTACTCAGTTAATCCACAAGTGCAAGGATAAATGCAATACATACATAAATATATGAACACTTTAAATTACTCAGTTAACTAGTTTTGGTTTATGTCATATCATCACGTTTTTGTTCCAACAAGCTTTAAATTGTCAAAAAAAAAAAATGCAAACTCCACAAAACTCCTAATCACCCAAATGGTAAAAGAGCACTACCGTGGGTCCTGGCAGTGGTGGCAGATCCATTAGAACTTCCTTGTAATGGAAGGGAGCTGATACAATGCATTCAGTGGTATACATTTGTTGAGTTACAGATTTTATGAACATAAACTGAATGAACTGTATGATTCCTTATCTATCTATCTATCTATCTATCTATCTATCTATCTATCTATCTATCTAGCTGTCTGTCTATCTGTCTATCTACCATAGGTTCATAGTTAAGTACTAGGTCAGCTGGTTGCATAAGTGTGCACACCCTTCAACTAATAATTTGTTGTGTGTGCACACCCTTAAAGTAATACTCTGGTGAAGCACCTTTTGATTTAATTACAGCATTCAGTCTTCTTGGACAGGAGTCTATCAGCATGGCGCATCTTGATTTGGCAATATTTGCCCACTCTTCCTTGCAAAAGCACTCCAACTCTGTTAGATTGCGAGGGCATCTCTTGTGCACAGCTCTCTTCAGGTCACCCTCCAAATTTTCTATTGGATTTAGGTCTGGGCTCTTGCTGGGCCATTCCAAAACTTTAATTTTCTTCTACTGAAGTCATTCTTTTGATGACTGGGATGTATGCTTGGGGTCATTGTCATGTTGAAAGATGAAATTCCTGTTCATCTTCAGCTTTCTAGCAGATGCCTGAAGGTTTTGGAACAAAAGTGACTGATATTGGAACTGTTCATAATTCCCTCCACCTTGACTAAAGCCCTAGTTCTAGCTGAAGAAAAGCAACTACAAAGCATGATACTGCCACCACTGTGCTTCACCATGGGGATGGTGTTCTTTAGTTGATGCAAAGTGTTTTTACACCAAACATACCTTTTGGAATTCTGGCCAAAAAGTTCAACCTTGGTCTCATCAGACCATAACACATTTTCCCACATTCTTTTGGGAGACTTGATGTATTGTTTTCAAATTTTATCCAGGCCTGGATATTTTTCTGTGTAAGAAAAGGCTTCCATCTTGCAACCCTAGCCCATAGTCCAGACATATGGAGAATACGGGAGATTGTTGTCACATGTAGTACACAACCAGTACTTGACAGAAATTCCTACAACTCCTTCAGTGTTGCTGTAGGTCTCTTGGCAGCCTCCCCGACCAGTTTTTTCTTGTTTTTTCATTTCATCAATTTTGGAGGGACGTCCAGTTCTTTGCAATGTCACTGTTGTCCCATATTTTGTCCACTTTTTGATGACTGTCTTCACTGTGTTCCATGGTATATCCAATGCTGTGGAAATTTTTTTGTACCCTTCTCCTGACTGATACCTTTCAACAATGAGATCCTTTTGATGTTTGTAAGCTCTCTGCAAACCATGGCTTTTGCTGTAGCAGGCAACTGAGAAAATGTCAGGAAAATCCTACTAGGACAGCTGAACTTAATTTGGGGTTAATCAGAGTCTCTTTAATTGATGGCAGGTGTGTACCCAAGAAGACTGAATGCTGTAGTTAAATCAAAAGGTACTTCAACAAAGTTTTAGTTTAAGGGTGTGCACACTTATGCAACCAGCATATTGTACATTTTTTTATATTTTTTTCCCCTAACAGATTTGTTTGTTTTTCAATTGAATTGTACAGGTTATAGGTCACATAAAAGGTGGGAAAAGTTTTGAAATGATTTATTGTGGTCTTATTGTTTTAGATCACAAAAACCTGGTATTTTAACAGGGGTGTGTAAACTTTTTATATCCGCTGTATATGATAGGCACGGGTCACCACTTAGCAGTCTGTAGGGATACCAATTATAGTGACAGGGCTTTGAGTCAGTCCATGTAGGACAAGTTGTTTAGGCCTTGTATCCTTTTGTTAAGGTATCTCTCTGAGTGTTCCAGTTGTTGCATGTGTCTGGACAGATATATGTCAAAGGGGGAATTATATCCAATGATTAGCCTAATGAGGGTTGAGTAAAGGAGGACAATAACATCCCTAGATCTAGACATAATTCCTTTGTTTATAAGCTGTGCAATATTGAAGGACCTTCTTACAACAACAGACATATGCTGGACAGAAGTTAGACCACTGTCCAGATTGGTTGCCAAATCCTGAACAACTGGGTCAACCTTTAGTGGTGTATTATCAATGCGGTGGTTCCCTGGGGTAGATGACTTCCCAAAGGATACAATGAAGCATTTTTTGGCATTTAGTTTCAGTCCATGATTTTGGAACTAGTCATTTATTTGGGGCAAACCTTCCTGCAGGATGCCTGTCTAAGCATTAAACTATTTTCTGAGTAAGTGTACACTTGTAAACAGTTTAAAATTAGTATACTCTGTGCCACAGTTCAACTGTAGCCTCCCTATGTGTACTGCATGTTGCATCTGTGACTTCTCCATTACATGTATGTATTGAATGATGAAATTATCTTGCATACTAAATCTGTATTACAAATTAGCTGTGTTTGAGATGTTACTATTGTATGCCAAACATGCATATTTCATGTTAGGTATGTGTGTTATACAAAGTAGTACATGGCAAATATGTGTGGTACATATTAAATATGTATATGCACTGTCTGCTAGACAGATATACAGCATTTGTTCTATACATGGAAGTAGTCCTATATATGTAAACTATACCAATGTGATATGGTTATGCTAGGTTTTGAACAGTGATACACTGAATCACTATCCAGTGAGCAGAAAATGCCAAAAACAGATGGACTATCATGACATTTAACAGATTGTGGAAATTTCAAATATACTTGCGCACATGTATTTTACATGGCAATCAGAACCCCCACCCCCAGCCTAATAATTCTTACTTTGGATTTGCCCTTCAACTGAAGAAAACTTGATGTATTCAACTTTCTCATGAAGTTCCAGTGGAGAATTTTGTTATGTGGTATGTAGTGACCATGGAATATGAATGTGAATATTTCCAACTCAACCAGGTCTATAGGTCTATGGCCATCATGTGCTGCCCTTAGTCAGCTATATGTGCTGTATACATATGTGTTGACTGTGTACTTTCTATATATGCAAGGGCATTGCCATTCCAAGAAATCACAAGGAATAATAAAAATCATAACATTAAATTAAAATGAAGGAAAATGGACACAAATAAATAAAATAAAATTTAGAAACCTCACGGGAGCTAAACAATCCAACAGTAATGTAATCTCCTTCTGAAGTTTGCAGCAAACTTCCTTTGCATTACTACTTTCAGTGAAGATAAATTCATTTACCTTCTTCATTTAAAATTTGTCATTTAAAACTAAATTGCTCAGAGCACTGCTGGTAAAATCCTCCACATATGTTTTAAATGGATAAGCAGTTAGTTGTAGAGAAATGCAATAATGTAGCAATGCATATCGCATCAAGATAAAGAGAAAGAAAGCTCAAAAAATATTGTATGGGTTTCCTTGGAATGGAAGAAAATCATGCCTTTTTATATCTGTGTACGTACAGAGTACATTTTTAAATAAAAACATGACTGCATTCATTAATTTTCTTTGAGTTGCATTTTTTAATTTTCTTGCTTGACAGTCTAATAATTAAAGAAGGAATGAGGAAAGAACAGCACTAAACCTATGTTGTGATTTTTCTTATTTCATGTGATTTCTTGGAAAAGCACTGCCCTTACATATATACAGGGTACACATTCAACACATGCGTATGTGGCACATATAACTAGCTAAGGGTAGCACATGGGAGTCATAGAACTGGTGATATCATGAATAATCAAATCCATATCTGTGTGTGTGTGTGTGTGTGTGTGTGTGTGTGTGTGTGTGTGTGTGTGTGTGTGTGTGTGTGTGTGTGTGTGTGTGTGTGTGTGTGTGTGTGTGTGTGTGTGTGTGTGTGTGCATATTCTCTCTCTCTCTCTCTCTCTCTCTATATATATATATATATATAGAGAGAGAGAGAGAGAAAGGGTTTCACTTCTAACCATGGAAATTTCAAAACATCAAACTTCCGATTATTGAGACCAGAACATCCAACTTTGAAACATCGAAGATTGCAAGTGTAACCAAAAAAACAAAAAAAAAAAAAGAAAAAGAAATTTTAACAATTGTATGCAGGGGGGCTTCGACCTCTGGCACCCCCACCCCCCCTACTTTAATATTCCAACTCCGAGACTGCACTACAGTGAAGTAAAGGGAAATCTCCCATTTAGCGCTATATGCAGAAGTGCTAAACGGGAGATTTTCCATACCCTATCTGTAGTGCCATCACACAGATGGCACATAGACACACACAGTATGCAGGGCACCTTGGTGCCCTGCAAAAACACAAACATTTTCCCACCTACACTTATCTTTTTCTTCCCCTTCAAACCTTCAATATTTTAAAACTCGATGTTCTGGTCTCGATGATCTGAACTTCGATGTTTTAAACGTTCGATGGTTTGAAGGGGAACCAGAGAGAGAGAGAGAGAGATCTTACAAAAATTCAAATAACAAAACTGATGAGACACTAATTGAGAAATAATTTAACTGACTGCACAAAAATACGGTTTTATGCAGCAGGGCAAGACTTTCCTGCAACCCCCATGCAAGATGTTATACCGTTATTACCCACGCAGCTTATGTATATATATATATATATATATATATATATATATATATATATATATATATAGATATACACATATGTAAAACAACTCTGACATTACACAGCAGTAGGTAAAAAGGTAAAATTCCCTGATACTCACTGTCTGAAAATCTTGCACCAAAACCATCACTATTTGTTTGCTGAGATGTGAATCGAACAAACTGTTTAGCAATTAATGGTTTGATTAAAAGGATATTCAACAGAATAAACTGCAGCTAGCTATATATGTGTATATATATATATATATATATATATATATATATATATATATATATATATATATATATATATGGGTCTATTTCAAATTATCGAAAATCCACTTACCCAGAAATGAAAAGGATGAGATGACTTTGCCGAACACTTAATTTCCCAAACTCTCGGTTCAATGCAATTTTATGTCGGGAAACTAACCACTTGGCCACCAACACATAAAAAACAAAATGAAGCAAATCAAACCCACCCAAATTGGAGGGCTGTGCCTCCTAACCCCCCCCCCACCAACTAAATATAACAACTGTGAGATTGCACTATAAAGGAGAAAAGGGCAAAGTTCATTATGGTGGCCAAGTGATTGTTTTCCTTGAGTAAAAGTCAAGTGATCCAAGAGCTTGGAAAATTAAGCGTTCAGCGAAGTCATCCCAGGTTGACTCATACATATATATATATATATATATATATATATCCATTACTGGCTTGGTGGATATGGGCATCCTGAGGCAATGCAGAAATTGCCTCATGTTTATGTTTAGTAATATGGTATTGTGGTATGTGAGAGATGTATTTACACAGTGTCACTGGAGGCAAAGCTCTGACATACAAGTACTCTTAATATCAATAAGGTTGTCAGTAGTACACACGCTGCACCCATCACGCACAATTCAAAGCAGACATATCAGCCCACATATGCTGAGGCACTTAAATGTAGGCTTGCTAAACCACAAAGACCTCCTAGGTGAAGTATGCATAACAAATATCCTCAGCAGCCACAAATGTGCTTTTTCAAAACAATAACCACATCAACATATAGAGCTACATCTCATGGAGCCTCTATTTCTAAGCCCTTACGGTAAGCCACCAGACAACCCAACATTCTAGTCATTGGAGATTCCATTGTGAGACGCATTGATGTCCCTCTTACTAAGGTGAGTAAGGAGAAAGTCATGGTCAGTTGCTTATCAGGGGCTGGGATCCACCACATTACGAAGACACTCAGGTCATTGGGCCACAATTACCAATACGACTCAGTTATAGTCCATGTGGGAGTAAATGACCTGAGAGGTACCCCCCTAGATTATATGAAGAGAGACATCATGGATCTCTCAGAATATTTGTCTCAGGCTGGTATGAGCCTAGCATTGAGCAGCATTTTACCTTCTCCAAAGATGATGCCACAATACGAGCAAAAGATGATAGACTTTAATAACTGGCATAGTTTCTGGTGTCATACTAAGGGGTGCAATATTTGTCAGCATGGAAGGAGATGGTCAACAGAACACGCTTCTTTGCCAGGGATGGTTTGCATCTCTCCCCTCTAGGCTTTTGAATATTAGCTAAAACATTGTCTTCCCCCATTGTGCCTTTTTTAGGCAATGCCAAACTAAAAGTACTTCTGACATAGCAAATCAAAACCTAAAAAATCATTACTGCTCAATGTTAGGAGTCTAAACAAAAAACTTCACTCCCTAGAAACTCTCTTTACCCTATAGAATGATGACATCTGTGTGGTCACTGAGACATGGTTTAAAGTTGCGGGGAGCACACCAACAGTGCTAGGTTATAATGCCTTTCACACATTTAGGCCAGCTACTTCACAGGCAGGGACTAAAGGTGGAGGTGTCTCTATTTACATCAAAGATAAATATATTTCAATTCTGGTCAAACAGAGCAATGCACTCAAGCTGCTCCATGTTCAAATCACCACAGGCAAAATCCAATACCACTTCCTTGCAAGCTATAGGTCCCCCTGTATGACCCAGGAAACCAGTACCATGTATTTAAACTTATTTGAAACACTAATCATCCAACCCAATACCATATTCATGAATGACATTAATTACCACACCTTAACTGGGAATCCTATATAATGCCAAACGTACAAGCACAGAGATTCCTGGATTTTGTAAATACAAACTCCCTGGACCAGATAGTCAATACACCAACCAGGGGTGTAACCATGCTGGATCTGGTCCTCACTAATATGTTAGAGTGCTGCACACCCTCTACTGTAATGCCTTCCCTGGTAAGGTTAGACCACAAAATGGTCTCCTTTGAAATAAAAATAAAACCTGGACCCCCAGCTAAACCTGGAATGCTCAGGAACTATTCTAAGGCTAACCTCCTGCTATTAAGTGAGAACCTGGCAAAATGTCAAGCCCTCATAAACCCTGAGAACACTGCTGCCTATATAGAACTGTTCACAGAAACCCTGTACAAGCATATTAATAGCTGTAAAGTGGCAGCTGTACCCACCAGGAAGAAGTACAGAACTAACTCAAAAAACAAGCCATCCTGGTGGAATCACAAAATCAATAGGCTGTATAACAGTAAGAAGAAAATCATGGCAAAAAATAGGAGATGCAGCACCAAGCAGGATAAAAGTACTCTCATCAAACTAAACAAACAACTCAGAGGACAAATAAAGTCTACAAAAGCCAAATTTGAGGAAAGTTTGGCCTCCCAGGCCATAGACAACAACAAAGCATTCTTTACCTATGTCCACAGCCTTAAAGGCAATACACAATTGTGTGCAGAACTCACTGTAAATGGAGCCACCTATGCTGAGCCAGAAGACATAGCAAACCATCTGGCTGATAAATTCAGCTCCAACGTTACCCCTCTATCCCACTCAGCCTTTCCTCAGGAAATATCATCAAATATAACTCCCCTTACTATTACTAGGATACAGGTCCCTAATGCTCTCTCTAAGACCAAGAACACTGCATCAATGGACCCAGACAATATCCCAAAATGCCTTCTAAACAGCATGAAACATGACCTATCAGAGCCTCTGGAGTTACTATTTAACTGTAACCTCCAAACAGGTTTTATGCATCATGAATGGAGAAAGGCAACAGTCATCCCTCTGCACAAAGGTGGGCCATCTACAGATCCTGGAAACTACAGACCCATAAGTCTCACTAGTCTTATATGTAAAGCCATGGAAAGAATTTTTATGGAGATGATCAACAGAGATATAGTAAACCTCCAGACACTGGACCAAACCCAGTTTGGTTTTGTCAAGGGCAGATCATGCCTACTCAACCTGGTGGACTTCTTTGAGAAGGTCACCAAAGCAATGGATGAGGGCAAAATCATTCACACTGCCTACCTTGACCTGGCCAAGGCATTTGGCACAATCCCCCACTTGGGTATTGTTGACAAACTTAAGAGGTTAGGTACAAACTCGTATGTCACTCAGCGGATAGCCAACTGGCTCACAGACAGGACCCAGGAAGTTAGAAATGGGGAGTCCACCTCTACAAAGAGGCCATTCACAAGTGGAGACCCTCAGGGATCAGTCATTGGACTGATCCTTTTTAGCATTTACTTCTCAGAAGTCAAGGCCAATGTCAATGGTCTCTGGTTGACTAAATTTGCAGATGATTGCAAATTAGGAGCTGTCATTGAATCTTACACTGACACAAATGTTCTCTAGGAGGGGCTGACACAAACAACTGGTGTCAGAGCCATGGACTAAAACTAAATTACAAGAAATGCATAATATTATTCTTTGGGAAGTCATCCATCCCTGGTAACTATCATGGTGACAACACACCCCTTGGAGTTGACACAGTAGTCAGGGACTTAGGGACACGCATAGTAATCTAGGTTTTGACCATTATGTGTCTACAACGGTAAGGAAATCATTCTATGTTGCACAACTTATAAACAAAGGTATTCATCAGACCTGTCATTGAGTATAATGCCCCCTTTGGTATGTATCTAACCAGGCATATCAAACAACTGCAATGTCCACAGAGGTTTCTCTCTAAAAGAATACAGGGCATAAGTAAAATCTCCTATGCAGACCAACTCAAGGCCCTATCTCTGTATTCTGTCTCCTACAGGATTTTGAGGGGAGATCTATGCCTGGCATACAGGGCATTGTCAGACCCCACTCTGATGGACCTCCTGCATAGCCGCAAAACAAACAACACCAGAATTACTCATTCCAAAGACTTAAACCTTGCCTGTGATATAAATAGAACCTTCTGGAGAAAAGGGTATGTATCCCAGAGACTACCACGTCTTTGGAATAGGCTCCCCATCCATGTGAAACAGCGTTCCTCCCTAACTCAATTCAAGTGCAACTTGGACATTTGTATGGGAAACCAAAAATTCATCCCTGGTTTGGTACCTATGTCTCTAATGGACACAGATAACCTCTAAATGGTTTATCCCCCAGGCCCATGCTTACACTTATCAAGGGTATCAGAACTTGTCAGAGATTTGGGATGCATGGCTAGGCTTAAAAAGGCCCTTGTGGTGCCTAATAAATAACTATGAACCTATGAACTATACAGATATAAATACATGAAAGTGGTTTATCAGTATAATCTATTTGCAGAGTACTAAGAAAGTTTTTTTTATCACTTCTGAGTGTTGGGTTTCTTTTTGAAGTTTTATATATATATATATATATATATATGTATATGTATATATAATATATATATATATATATATATATATATATATATATATATATATATATATATATATACAGAGAGAGAGAGCTTGAGATTTAAAGACAGAATATCTAAACACAATGGTCTAACATAACTGATTTTACCACACTTCATCTAACCCAGCATAACTCAAAAAACATAACAAATAAAATTGTATGGAGGCAATCCTCCACTCCACTAACTTAAATAAAACAACTTCATGGTTGTACTACAGTAGAAGAAAGGAAAAACACTGAAAGTGCACTACCATCTTGCACAATCCAACACACTGATAAACAAACTGCAATATTACTTACAAATTTTAAGAAGAAACTGAAACTAATGGTCAAACTATAATAGACTTTCCTTATTAACTGAGTTGTAACTAATGAAATGTTCAACTTGGAGACCATCACAAGATTAATTAACATTTGATCACATTTTAGACTGAACGTGACACGTGATTAGATAAATTAATGGTAACACCAATGTTTGACTATATCTCTCTGTATCTCTATATCTATATTTATATCTATATCTATCTATCTATCTATCTATCTATCTATCTATCTATCTATCTATCTATCTATCTATCTATCTGTCTGTCTGTCTGTCTGTCTATCTATCTATCTATCTATCTATCTATCTATCTATCTATCTATCTGTCTATCTACCTACCTATCTATATGTATGTTAAGTTTTATGATTCTATCTTCGACTGATACATGACTTTCATTTCTCAGAGATGTTCAGCTGACCCTATGGACCAAGTGCAGAGGTTTGGATGGAGTGTAGAAAGTTAGGGTGATACAGCTATGTGGGGGTTAACTTAGCGGTATGTTTGCATATAAAATTTATTTTGCTCAAAAGTGTTAATCTTATATTATAATGACAGCAAACTAGAATTATTATCTGTCCTGTTTGATCTTGAATTTGGACCCAGTTTTTCAAATCAAGGACAAGCATAATTACTGTAGCCAAATAACATCCACAGGGATAGAGGTAAATTCTGCCTCTGTCAGTTTCTGCAGGCTTATTTTTTATTACTACAGAGGACAATGAGCTACAGAGTGGGAGATAAAGTCTTAAACTAATCTACCCCACAGGCAGCATGCTAACTGACCCTGAACAAAGCGCTTGATTCCTTTGGTTCTTTGAACTTCCGTAGGAACTACCACCAGCATAAAGTGCACTTGCTGATCAAGCACATTCTTTTCCCTGAACTGTACTTTTTAGTGCAACAGCTGCTATGTAAACATTTTCATTCCAATCAGTAAGCCTTTGAGATCAGCAAGGTCTGAAAGGAGTTTTGAGAAACAGTGACATGAATCACTTTCATAAGAACTTCCTTTGTTTGAGCTACAATTAATTATAACACAGCAGGAGAATATATATGTAAATAGATGTGAATAAAATAGGTATCAACATTTGTTGCTGTTGTTTAATGTGTGGTTGGCAAGTAGAATGTGTGTGTGTGTGTGTGTGTGTGTGTGTGTGTGTGTGTGTGTGTGTGTGTGTGTGTGTGTGTGTGTGTGTGTGTGTGTGTGTGTGTGTGTGTGTGTGTGTGTGAGACTCTGTATATATGTGGAAGCCTGTGCTTTGTTTTGTGTGTGTGTGTGTGTGTGTGTGTGTGTGTGTGTGTGTGTGTGTGTGTGTGTGTGTGTTCTGTGTATTTTCATGTATACAGATGCTTTTATACTGCTCTGCTTTTATTTGTCTGTTTTTTTTTCTGCTTGCATGTGTCAAATAGTGATGCAAAAGTGTCATATTTAAAAGACAAAGAACACAATTTTGTACATGAACCCAGTCATAAGGACAAGAGTTTTGGATGATTTATATAAACATTTTACTTCCTTGGACTCATGAATATAGCTTTGTACACACAAATACACAAATATGCATTATTTTCAAAAATAATTTTTATAAGGAGCGTCTCTAACAAAAGATAAATAGAACTTAGTTTGTGTAGGAGATGCAAAGTCATGGTAATATCCCTAAAGGAAGAATACCTTTGTCAACAGCATTGCCTTTCTTTGCAGATAATGCTGTCAGAATACAGTGAGCCCTTTTAATGCTTATTACTGTTAAAGTAACAGCCCTCATTAATATTCACATTAAAACATTTCACAAATATTATCTGTACTTTATGCATTCTTCTCTTACTGTTCATGTTATGCTGCATAGTAGCTTTGGAGAGAAGCACTATAATGTGTACATCCTAATAATTCCTTACTAATATAAAATATATTTTTAAAATTAAGACATAGGCACACATACATTCATAGAAAAGAAAACAAACCATATTAACATTTTTTTCCATTTACACACATCATACATTACACATTTTTTTCTTTACAACTGTCTTTCAGTCCAACTTTAAATAAAACCTCACTCCTCTTCTTGAACATTATTCTGCATGCATTGTTCCCACAAATTCCATTATTAGTTTGCTCCTTCCCTTTTCTAAAGATCCCTCTTTTACTTCTTTTGTCTCATTTTTTAATATTCATTACTTCAAATACAGTTGGTTTAGATTTTGATTTCAATTTTCTAGTAAGCATGTTTTTGGCAGTCAACAGAATTTAACTTAAGGTCTAAGCAATTCAGATCCTGTATATCAGTTCAAAATGATAATGTTCTGATTTATAATAATTTGCTCCCATGATACTTTTGATAGAGTACTCTGGAGGGAATTTATAAAATCTGCTAACTCATTATATTCCCAAAAAACATGTTCGCAATTACCTCTTTCTTCCCCATCACACCTCTGACATTTGCTATCTACCTGAGGAAAAAAATCTTTGAAGTCTACTCAGGGTATGAAAATACCTATGGAAGCACTTTTAAGAAAGAAAAAAAACATGAACCTCCTGGACTTTGTTGCATACTTAGGAGCCATACATGCAGTATGTCCTGCCATTATACCCTTGTAAATTGTTTTCCAGTATCTCTTCCCAATCTTTTCTAACCTCCTCTGATCGATTGCATATAGTTATCATGCAATATTTTATATGCCCTACTAATTATCCCCTTTTTAACAGCAGCTTCTATTCTAGATTCGACCAGAAACTTTATAGGTTCATAGGTTGGTACTAGGCTATCAGCCCAAGGGCCTATACAAGCCTAGCCATAACAATTCCCTGGCTATTTCTTCCCACATTATTTACTTTCCTGGACCCCTGTCTAGCAGGGTGACTGACGTGATCCTTGGGGTGAATTTCCTTTCTCCCATCCAATCGTCAAGGTTCCTTTTGAAGAGGTCCAAAGAGGTGCTCTGCTTGACATGTATGGGCAATCTATTCCAGAGTCTGGGGAGTCTCTGGGTCAGGAACCTATCCCTCCAGCATGTTTTGTTTATTGTGATGACAAAGTTTAGATCCCTGGAGCATGTAGCTCTGAGGGATTGGGATTTCTTTAAGTGTAGCATGTCCAACAGCTCTGGGTTTGACATGGCCTTGTATGTTAAGCAGAGATCGCCTCTGAGTAGACGATATGTGACAGAGTATAGCTGGAGTTTTTAAGGCGGTCAGCGTAGGGCATCTGCTTTAGGCCTGTGATTCTTTTAGTGAGGTATTTCTGAGGCCTTTCCAGTTGTTGCAGATGTCTTGAGAGGTACATACCAAATGGTGGTTGTATTCTATAATGGGTCTAATGAGGGATGAGTACAGTGGGACAATGACCTCCTTTTTTCTGGATGAAAAGCCCTTCGTGATGAGGTGTGCCACATAGAAGGATTTCCTGACTGTTGTGGCAATGTGGTTATCGAAGGTGAGACCACTGTCCACCTGTGTCCCTAAGTCTCTTATCACACTTTCTGTGTTTAGTGTACTGCCACCTATATGGTAATGCATGGATACATGTTTTTTCCCAAAGGGGATAACAATACATTTCTTGGCTTTGAGCTTGAGCCCATGGCTCTGGCACCAAGCATCTGTTTCTGTAAGGCCCTTTTGTAGAGTATCCACATCATTTGGGGATTCAATAATGGCTCCCAGTTTGCAGTCATCTGCAAACTTTGTTAGCCAGAGTCCCTTAGTATTGACCTGTACTTCAGAGAAGTAGATGCCAAACAAGAGTAGCCCCAGGACTGAACCCTGAGGTACTCCACTTGTCACTTGTCTGGAGCTGGATTTGGAGTCGGCTACTTTTACAGTGTGGGTTCTATCAGTAAGCCATTTAGCAACCCATTGGCTGACATAGGGATTAATGCCCAACTTAGTAAGTTTATCTATGACTCCAGAGTGGGGGATGGTGTCAAAGGCCTTGGCAAGGTCTAGATAGGCTGTGTGGACCACCTTACCCTTGTCCATGGCTCTGGAGACTGATTCAAAGAAGTCAATCAGGTTCAGGAGACAAGATCGGCCCTTCACAAACCCAAACTGGGTGGGGTCCAGTGTTTGAAGGTTTCCAATGTCTTTGTTTATAAGTTCCATGATAATATGCTCCATGGCCTTGCAGATAAGGCTTGTCAGACTGATGGGACGGTAGTTTCCGGGATCCAAGGTGGATCCCCCCTTGTGGATTGGGATAACTGTAGCTCTGCGCCACTCAGTGGGCACGAAACCTTAGGTGAGGCTATGATTAAACATGACACTTAGGTGAGGTGCCAGTTCATATTGTAGTTCATGTAGTACACAGCCCGGGATGTCATCTGGTCCCATGGATGCTGTATTCTTGGCTTTAGAGGGTGCATTTTGTACCTGTGTGGCCGTTATTACTGGAATTTGGCAATCTTCCGGTATTAAGATAGGCCATTTAGGGGAATGAGAGGGGGGTGAAGTTGGCACTGAATCGATCTGCCAGGATATTGGCAATATCCTTCGGATCAGTATATTTAATGCCATTCTGTTTTAGCTCAGAGCAGATCTGAGCATTGCCATTTAGATTCTTGACATAGTTATAGAATGCTTTGTGGTTGTCTTTGGAATCTTTGGCAATTTTATTTTCGTAACTAGCTTTGGAGGATTTTATGAGGTATCTCAGTTTCTTACTGAGGCTAGTAAGGAGTTTTTGCATCCTGGGATTTTCCTCTTTTCTGCAAAAGTTTCTTCCTTTTGTTGTAAAGTTTGTTTATGGCAGGGGACCACCAGATTGGCTTCCTTTTTGGATGAGAGCATTTTGGTTCTATTTGGGATGGCACGATTCATGCATGAGTGGATGTGCTCGTACAGTGCCTTAGTGTAGGATTCAGCAGTTGAACTTTCAGTTCCCGTCTGCATGGGTGTCATGAAGTTTGTCACTTCTGACTTGAGTAGCATGAAGTTGGCTTTGGAGAAGTTTTTATGGTGGTTTCTTTACTGGGGGTGGGGTGGGATGTGGATGTTAAGGGTGATTAGCTTATGGTCAGACCTGACTAACGAGGGGTGACCATAGGTATGGAGCATTGATTTCCCATGTTGGTAATGACCAGGTCTAGGATATTGGAGCCCTGGTGGGACTATGGATTAGTTGATCCAGGGCGTTGGAATTTATGAATTCCAAGAACCGTTGCAAAGGTGTTGGGACATGAGTAGTTTTCCCAGTTAATGGCAGGGTAGTTAAAATCACCCAGTATTAGGGTGTTTGGTTCAATCTTAATATTTTCCAGTATGTTTAGAAAGGTGTAGTGAGAATCTTGGGGTATGGTGGGGATCTGTAGCAAGCTACAATTTGGATTGCAGTCTTACCTAGTGTTAGTTGCACTTGGAGAATTTCAGACACATTGTGTTGGCCAACTAGCCTGGTGGTGTGAATATCCTTGGTGAATATTGACACTCCTCCACCTTTAGTGTTTCGGTCCTGGTTTGGTGGCCGAAAAGTGTGGTAAGAGTTGTAGCCTGGTATTGCAGGGTGCTCTCTGGAGCCTTGAACCAGGTCTCAGTTACCACACAGATATCGATGTTCTCCATTTTAGGAGTGCCTCGAGAGAGTGCATTTTGAGGTTTAGACTTCTAGCATTGAGTAGCATTACCTTCAGATTTTGCATGCTTGTACCTGTTATGGTGGTGGTTTTGTCCTTTGAAGTTTGCCTAAAAAAGGCACTATAGGGGTGGAAAGAGCCTTAGCCAGTAACCTGAATCCCAGGGGCGACAGGTGCAGACCATCTCTGGCAAAGCATCGTGGTCTGTCAATCATGTCGTCCCAGGCAGACAGATACTGGATCCCCTTTGAATGACACCATAAGCTTAGCCAATTGTTGAAGTCAATCATTTTATCCTTATATTGTGGTATCATTCTGGGCGAAGGCAGGATGCTACTCAGGGCTAGGGTCATACCTGCCTGGGCCACATGATCCGAGAGCTCTTCCATGTCTCTTTTCATGTAGTCCAGGGAGGTACGTCTCAAGTCATTCACTCCAACATGGACAATGACAGAGTCATATTTGTACTTGTTGTGGAGTGACTTGAGTGGATGCGTTATGTGGCGGATCCTGGCACCCGACAGGCAGCTGACTGTAATTTTCTCCTTATTCAACCTGGTGAGAGGGACATCAGTGTGCCGGACTATAGAGTCACCTATGACTAAAGTGTTAGGTACATTGTCTTGCCTTAGGGGCTGTTGCTGGGTGGCACACTGGTGTTGTGAACTATGTGACACATTGGTTGTGATTGGTGTTTGTTTGTGTTTCAGCTTCAGAGGTCTTTGTTGCTTGGGCAGGTTACAGTTAAGGGCCTCTGCATATGTGGATTTAGTGTTGCTATATGTGGGTGTTGGTGGTGCGGGTTTAGAAGGGCTATGTGTTGCTTGAGGTGTAGTGTGGGTGTTAACCTTCTCCTCTTGACTGTTTAGCACAATCTTGGGTGGAGAGAGCTTTGCTTCCATTTTGGCTATGTAAGTGCATCTCTCACAGGTTGTAGTGTTGGGTGGTAGGAGGAGAGGGTTGTCTGTGTACATGAGGCAATTGCTGCATTGCCCCAGTATGCCCAGATTCACCAGGTGGACAGGAGAAATCACCAGAAGCTGACCCTTGGACATGCCTGGTTTGGGGCTTTTTTTTTTCCTTTGTAAAGTATAGGAGCTGTTTCCTTAGCAAGGTACTTTGCAATTATAGGCTGTTTAGTGCCTACTATTAATTTCTCCTTGTTAACAAGGAGAGTTCAGTGTTTGTATGAGTTTAAGGCTTCCTAGTGCTTTCCAGCAGGTATTAGAGAAAGTGCTAGTCACAGGGATGCTTAAAGGTAAGATTGAAAAGAATGCATTCTGCAGTGTGCACTAGAGAAGTTAGATGTGAAAGTAGGTAACTTGAGTTTTACCTGTTTAAAAAGTTAAGGTTTAGTGGAGAGTTACTATTTTTAAAACAGCAAGATGGATTGGAAGGGGTGGTCACTTTTATATTTTGGTACTATGAAATACTGTAGGATGGCCAATAAATTTAGATAATTGAAGGGGTGGGATTTCAAAAATGATGATTTTGTGATTACTCACATAAGCCAGTGAAAGAAGAGAGAAATGAGATATATGGTCAGATTAACATAAGAGGCGGGCAACTAGAAAGACAGTGATATTTAACAAGACAACTTACCAGAACAGCAAGGGAGCCCGAAGGATTTTTTGCAGGGGGGTGCAAACCCAGAGCCCCGCCCATGCAGCCCCACCCCCCCACCCACGCAGCCATTCCAGTGTTCCATTACTTGGATATTTCTTCTCATTTGTCATAGACACTATTCAAATCTCTCAGTGTGCATACCGTTTTATGCTTTACTTCTACAATGATTACAGATATTTGGATTTCATTTACAACTTTTATTTCAAATTTTATAGCATAAACACTGATAGATATTTACTAAACCTAAACAAAGCAATAGTCTTACAATGAAAACAGACTTAGCATTAAAACTTCTCTACCTTTGAAACCCACATTCACTGAAACAGCATTGAAACCCACATTCAAAGAAAAATGCATCTGGCCAGTGGCAGGGTAAGTTTACCTTTGGGCTGTTTTCAAATCATAGGCTCCTTGCACACATTTTTAGAACCGTGCAAAAGTTCTTTGATTCACCTTTCTGACTGTATTAATCATACTATATAATAATTGAATTACATCCCTTGTATAATGCAGCACTACTTGTTAGAGTGTGTTTTAAATTTATAGTTCTGAACATTTTTCCTTTAAGCAATGAAACAAATCATATGAACCAATTATGACAACCTGCCCAATTCAGAACATTTCAACCATAATGGGCCACTCAAACTTCTGTCATACAATCCACCAATATCAATCAATATGCAGAATCTCTGCAGAAGTAAAAATCATCTGAATATCTGAAACCAATGAAGAGGTTGTTGCTAGAAAATAACTTTATATTTCAGTGTTTCATTCACAAATTCAGTGCTGTTTCCCATGAAGAATAAATTGCCTATGTTACATTAAAAGAAATGGTAAGCTGGTATATTGCAATAGGGAATGGGTGGCAAGCTGAAAAACAGGTTCATAGTTATTAGGTGTCTCATCCAAAGGAGGACATACTTAGGACTACAGTACCATATACCCCCTTAAAATACAAATGTGCATGCTGTAAGAATAGAACCTACAGTCCTTTGCATTAAGATGCAAGCATGCTACCTGCTGTGCTAACACTGCTTTAGCATTCTATACCACAATAATGATACCATGTGCAGAACAGAACAGTTGTAAATTTTAAGCAGACAGCATGAGCAGCAGTAACCTATCCTTCCCTTGAAGCTCACAATTCCTTAAAAATGCACTTGAAAATAAATTCCACCTGCTAGATCTAACTAGGGCATGTCTCTCTCTCTGTCTGACTCTGCCTGTCTCTCTCACACACACACCTCAATTTCTTAGTGCAAGAAATCTGGACAAAGCCTAAAATAAACAGGGACAGATTATAAATATTGCTTTCATGAACTTATAAAATTGCTAGAATAACAGGATTTGTGTTGGTATGCATTTTTCTAAAGGATATCATGTCTAAAACTATTTAGCAACTTCAATTGTTTTTAGGAGGAATATGGAGCAAAAATCTGGACATTCTGCAAAAACCTGGACAGCTGAGGGGTATGCTACCTCCCTTTTATACACACACACACACACACACACACACACACACACACACACACACACACACACACACACACACACACACACACACACACACACAGGCCCCAAACTAGGGACACATTTAGAAAGTTGCAGAACAGGATTTGTGTTAGAATGAGTTTCAGACTTGATATCCTTCAGAAAATATAAATGCATGTCATTATTTTAGTAACTTTAATCCTTAGCTCATCCCAGTGATTTGTCAAAAACAGAATTTGTATGAGAAACAGACCAAAAATATAATGCAAAAATCTGGACATTCTGTATAAATCTATACAGTTGAGAGGTATGAGTCAGGCACATTCATACCCCTACCTCCTTAGAAAGTGGATAGAGCAACATGTTTTGCATTAGTATGCATTTTCTGAAAGATATGAAGTATAAGCTCAAATGTCTGCCATTATTTTCTGAGTTCAGTCCTCAATGATTTGCCAGAAAAACATAATGTTGAGAAAGAAACCGAAAATATGAGGAAAAATCTGGATAATTGCACGGTATGACCCCCCCCCACACACACACACACACCTCCTTCTTTCTCTGTCACAGCGGTCAGTAACATTCTCACAGGGCTCTTACACCCCAAATCACCAAACAATGTCTCTGTTATCAGGACAAACTCTACATTAACATTTTCCTTAGACAACCTACACATGTACGGAAACTAAAGACATCCTGTATTTTTAAGCAATGGCTTAAGCTCCATGAATGCTTCTGCCATCAAGAAAAACTTCCACATTAGCATTTTCTTGGATATCAAATGCTAGTCTCTCCTCAAAAAAGTAAGTAAAACTAAAATGCATTACATTTTTTTCCCAACACTAAGCTTTTATCTCTAATGAGTATATCTTCTTTTGAGGAGAAAGCTTTATCAAATCACACACACACTCACTTTGCAGAACAGGCAGAAAGCAAGAGAGGCAAAGGTCATTTGTAGACATACATGCCAGGAACTGCGGATGCATGACACAGGAAAAAATCTTCATCTCCGAGTCTCACCACAGTTATTCATTCCCATCAGCTTGAGAATCACAGCCTTCATCCTTGACCCATATTTTTGCCTTACCTCTCCTAAAATGTTTGATTTTCTGGCAAATCAGTGAGGTTTGCTAGCAGTCATTGCCAGACAGATTCCCATTCTTTTTATTGTTCAGAAAATACACATTGATGCAAAATCTGTAGTTCTATTAACTCTGTAAGTGAATTAGAGTAAATTGAAAAAAAATATGTCATTGATTTTGGACCTTTGCCACAAGATTATTTTCTGCTTTGTCCTGAGTACTTGAACAAAGAAGCTGAGAGGTATGCCCAGTACCAGCCCTTATGGTTCTTTCTTTATCCCCTAGCGAATGACTCCATTATTATTATTATTGCAGCTATGTGGTTCTAGGTTTCACTGCATACCATTTTGCATTCTAACTATACTATTTGTATTAAGTATACTTCCACCCTGGCTGAGTGTCTTGTTCTTTAGAATAAATTATTAATTTGTGTTTTGTAAGTTATGATGCCTCGAGTTCAGCTTGCAATTATGTACTACAGTACAGTTTCTTTCACTTTTGTTTGTCTGTCTGCCTGCCTGATAAACTGTAGTTAAATAATAGAGCACCTACCCTGAGCTCTCCATGAATATGGGAAAATAGTGACTCAAGCAGTCATCCTAACTAATAAGACAAAGATTTAGCAAAATAAATAAAACACTATATGTTGGCTTGGCTGTTATAGCTTTAGAAACTGGCAAAAGTAGGTAAACATTAAAATACAGTTCTCAGCCAGACTATTCTGCTTGGTTTAACTATACAAGTAAATAGTGTAACTGCTCTCAAAAAGTGTTGACATACACACACACCTCTCAGCCTGCAAATTGTAAAACGGACCTCTCAGCCTAAAAACTATAAAATGGACCGCTCAGCCTGCACTTGTAAAATGGACCTCTCAGCCTGCAAACTGTAAAATGGACCTCTTAGTCTGCAAATTGTAAAACGGACCTCTCAGCCTGCAAATTGTAAAAATGGACCGCAGCCTGCAAATTGTAAAACGGACCTCTCAGCCTGCAAATTATAAAATGGACCTCTCAGCCTGCAATTGTAAAATGTACCTCTCAGCCTGCATAGCATATAAGTTGTAAAATGGACCTCTCAGCCTGCATAAAGTAAATAAATATGGACCTTTCAGCATGTAACAAATGGAGCTTCCTTCGAACACATAAACAGAGCCTTGGTGGGGAAATCTCTCCTTACTGTGACTCTGGCTTGATGTGGAATCCATTTCTGCGCACTTTGTGTTTGAATTTAACGTTTGCATGCAATGCACGCATGAGTCCATCTCTAGGTCTTACAGCTGTAAAAGTGGGAGGGCGCTCCCTCCCCCTCGCTCTATGCTTCCAGCGCCCATGAAGTCGCAAGCACCTGTTTTGTTTGTACGATTGGACGCAAAGGGCGTTCTTAAGGAAGAACGCTCTTAAAATTTTTAATTAGAAGTAAAATTAATCTCCTGGCTAGCCAATTCCAGGGGGGTGCAAGTGCACCCCCTTGCACCTGCCTGCAGGTGCCCTTGCAGAACAGGAGGACTCTCCTATCTCTATCATCATGCAATGAGACAGTTTTATCTCCCATAGAGTACACTACTCTGCATATGGGAGGCAAAATCCAGAATCAAACTCCAGTTAGATTGGTTGGTAGTACTAAAAACTGACCCTCCTAATGATCATCACTGCAAAGATATGGAAATGCAAAGGAGTTCTCATTTTATACGTGAAATGTGTGCCTTTATACATCATTGAAGAGGGTGATCAGGTGAAAGCATTTTCAATTTCAGCATTGCTGGGATGCTTCATGCAGAAGAAGGTCTCACTCTGCCTCTCCCTTTTTAACATCATCTCAAGAACTCTGAGGAAGATGGATAGAGCTTCCTCACCAGGTGGATTCTGAGCACCACGATAAAGAATCACTAGCATTAGATTCCTCATCTGAATGTGTATTTGAAGAGTATACTCAACACAAAATGAGGCTGTTGGATGGAACTCTGTTTATCTCCCAGTTTTCTTTTTCCTTCTCTTTTCTGGTGTATTCCTTTGCAGTGATCTCAAGTATCCTAGGGCTATTTACGTCTGATATGTCCATTTACTCCTACAGTGCAGGGGGGCAGCAAAAGAGTGAGTTAAAAGCACTATTTACCATGACTGAGATGATAGTCTTTTTATGCCCTGTCCTGTAGTGACTGCTGAAATGGTTCAGATAGTTATTTATTTAACATTTGTTAACTGGATAGGTAGCTGGTTTGATGGCCTTTTTCAGCCATGACTGCGGCCAGATAGGCAAATACAGAGTATAAGCAGAAAGACACAGATAAAATCTGTTGAGTACAGTGGTATACAGATAATTGTATACACAATGCAGGTAATTACATTTTGAGGTACAAAATGGACAAGTAAAGGCATTTGCAAGTGCAAACTACAGATACAAGCATTTACTTGTGCAAACTAGATAAACAAAATATATTATTGCAATCTCAAGTCTTAGATTTCATACAGGCGTGCAAATGGGCATATATCAACTCCATAAGCAAGAACTAGACATAAACATATAAACAGAACATAAAAGTTGGTAGTGTGTCAGTTGTGAAACAGGGCATATTAGTAAAAAAAAAAAGTACAGTGGCAATGGTTTGGTTTCATACTCACCTTCTGCTTTGAATGTATTTCAGGTGTAGCCTATTATGCTTGCCTGTTGATGTATCTCTAGTCATCTTAAGGGACTGAAAAGCCATGCAAAAACATTTTCCATTTTCCATGACAGAGGGTTGGCCTATGGACATTTAATCCCCTCTTCTGCTCAACCAGTTGTCTAACTTCAGGGCTTCTCATTAGATCTGGGTCACAGTGATGTAGATGAATGTCTTACCCTTTTGAAATAGATTGGCCATAAATACTCTTCTTCCAGATAAAGAGATTCGCTAATTAATGAGGGCAGATGAATAGCTGTTATAGGCCATGCCCTTTATTAATTATTCAGTTTTGGAATAGACCTGACAAAAAAACGTTCTGTACTGAAAAGAGCAGATAGGACCTACCGAAGAACCTCCTAATCATGAGACTTTGCCAGGAATTCCAAATTAGACTTTTCTGTAACTTCCATGGACTCAACCTCCCAACTTCCATATGAGTTCTGATTACTGTCTCACTTGATAAGAATGGCAGATCAGATAAGAAAGAGGATGTATACCTCTCTCACACACGAATGAGCACAGCAGCTAACTATATACATCTCTTCCTTCATAGAAAAGACTTCCTCCCTTTCTTCCTACCTACCTACCTTCTACCTGTTTTCAGACTTCACCACCGCTATATATCCTACAGCCCTGCAACTTCCTTCTTGATTCTGACTTCCCCACTACCTGCCATCAATATAATATAGATACCTTTACTTAATCTTGCTACTGCACAGCTTATCCTTTCTTGTTTCCCTCATACTGGGCCATCTCTCATCCTACCACGACTCAGTAATAGCCCTCAACAACTCAACTCTGTCCCAATGACCTATCCATGCTTCCACCCAAAACTCCCTACACATTGCATGAAACCTATTTAATGATGCCCCTCACCTTTACCCCAAATATAGACTGATTAACTGAATTTCATCTCAAATCAGAAGATAAAATTAAGTGGGAAGTGATCTCCCAAAAAACAAACAAACAACAAAAAAAAAAAAAACATGAATCAATAAATAATACCGCAATAAGCTAAAATTTGTCTAGGAGGAGACATTTACACTAATCCTGCCTCACCTACCATAACCAGCATTTAGACAGTAACCTTCCACACACTACTTCAACCCCACCCTGGTAATATAACTTTTGCTGACATAAATATTAGAAGAAGTACTAACATAAGAAATAAATCTACTGAAGCGTGGCTTAAACCCAGCATAAATGACTCTTAAATTACACCTCCCCTGGCTATAATATCATCCTAATGACTGTATAAAGAGAAAAGGTGGTGGCTTTAATATTTCCAACTACCACATTTCCCCCTATGACAAACCAATACCAAAATTCAGTTCAGCAGAGCTTCTTATTACTTTCATGAAAATAAAGAAATAATTATTACTGTCCTTTATATCCCTTCTGGTCACAATACAGCTACCCTGGATTATATTTATGGACATAGTTTCTAACTCCCCTACATCCAGTATGAACTTAAACAGTTTCACACAGTTAATTAATAGCCCCACACATTATAGCAAGACATCAAACTCCTTAGTACACTGGATCCTAGTATCGGTCACCAGTAAATCCACCACCCTAGGAACAATGTCAGAGTTCTAAGTTACTTTCTACTAATCTATACAACCAGGGATCTCACATATCCACTTAAACAGCATGTTTATAAAACTACATGCAACCTGCCCAAGTTTAACACCGAAATTTTCATTACTACCCTGTCATCTATTAACTGAAACATTCTAAAAATCCTCCCCTTAGATGGTGCTCTAAATTAATACAGACAACTTCCTAAATATCCTAAATAGCCTTGCACATCCTAGAAGGAAGACACTAAAAACAAATAATGCAATTTGGCTATCCAAAAAGAGTAGAATGCTAATGGAGAATAGACAAAAAAGTATGGAAAGAATGTCAAAAATATAAAACACCGCAGTGTCTTGAAATCTTCAGAATGCTCCTCAATCATACTAAAGAACAAATAAATGAAGACAAAAAAAATATACTATAACAACTTTCAGAACAATAGAAAATACAACCCTAAAAAATTCTGGTCAACCATTAAAGAAATCTTACATCCTGGGCAAAAAGTCAACCCTAACCCCTCTGTCAATATTCATCACTCAAAACTACAATACAATTCTTATTTTACTTCATAGATGGTTCAGTGTCCTTAACCAAGGATTCCCCAACACCTAATCTCAACCCTGCCTAATAGCCACATATCACCACATCGACTTTCACCTTTAAATCTGTGCCCACATCCTATAGAAGACTGCTCTTAAACAAACTCAATGCATGTTCTACTTCAGCTGATGAACTTCCAAGCAAGTACCTTAAATAGCAGCCAGTAGCATTGCCTATCCTGTCTCAGTCCTTATAAATAGATCATTCTCATTAGCACTCCTTACACAACTGCATAACAGGCCCCCTAATATAATACACAGATGACTCCAAACTCATATCTAAATCAGCAAAAAAAAAAAAAAAAACTTAATAAAATAGAACTGGACCCAGAAATAAGAGTAAAATATGTCCTCCAGCATAGTAATCACAAAAATATCTTGAGTGATCACAAGTTTAAAAAAGAACAGTCCAAAATGCTTTCTTAGGAAGTCCCACATTTGAATGAGATGAAAGCGTTAGGGCCCACTAATATGCAATTAATTATACTGGATCAGCTCCCAGTAGTTTAGGCGAGCTGAGCTGACTTAAAAAGACAGCTTTCTTGCCATTGGAGGGAGTTCTCTGTGAGCTTTCAAGGATCGATGGTCGGCTTGTTCATAGGTTCATAGGCAAGTACCAGGCAAGCTGCCCTTGTAGGTCATTTTACGCCAAGACAATTTCCCTTTCAAAGGTGAGAATCAAACCTTATACTAACCCCCCAATGTTATGCTGTTCCTTTCCTAGGTAGATAAGTTCCCTTTGGCGAAAAACCTTCCACATTATAAAAAATGTTTAGGAAAGTAATTTTTAATCTAGGAGTATATGTTTTAATTGACTGTTAATAAGACTTGACTGTACTTTTAAAGTAAATGAAAACCATTTTTCTTTGGAGAAACTCTTTATTTTTGCTTTTTGTGACTGTCATAGTGCTTCTCAGCCATTTCAGCATATCTGTCCATGGATCCTTCTCTTTCAATTCATTCTTATGTAAAAATGTTATTGAAAGGGGTTTTGTATAAGAAGTCTCCAAGAAAACTGTAGTCCAACGAGACTCAAACCTTGGGATCTTAATTTAGTATTAGAGAAGTTAACATTTGCTCCATTTCAACCAGCTAATCTTACTAACTTGAGACTTGTGCACTGACCAGATGCAGCTTGGAAGTGGAAGACATGATGAGACAGAGGAGGCTGGACATCCTGTGTTTACAACAGACAAGATGGAAGGGCAGTGCAACAAAGTCACTTTGCTTGGAATCCAGACTTTACTACTCAGGAGGGGGACAGGCTGGTGTAGGAATTGTGGTGAGAGAGAGGCTTCAGAAGGCCATGAGGGATGTTAACAGAATTAATGACAGACTCATGGCAACTAGACACCAGTGTAATGATAGGGCAGTATTCATAATCTCAACCTATGCCCCACAGCAGAGCTGTGCTAGTGAGGAAAAGAGTGCATTCAGACAGCAGTTGCAGGACCTACTAGATAAAGCAGGACAACATGATTTGGTGTTGATAATAGGTGACTTGAATGCACATATAGGGACAGACAGAACAGGATATGAAAATTGCCTGGGTACACATGAATGGGGCAACAGGAATAAAGAAGGAGAAGCCACACTAGACTTCTGTCTGGCAAACGGCTTAATAGTAACCAACACTTGGTTCAGAAAGAGAGAGAGTCACAAGATCACATGCAAGAGTAGTCAACATGCAACTCAGGTAGACTTCCTCCTAGTAAGGAAAAGGCACTGGGGTAAAATCCATGATTGCAAAGTTATCCCCAGTGAAACAATGTGCCCACAGCATAAACCACTAGTTGCCACAATCCGGCTGCAAGCAGAGAAGGCTCTAAGGTCAACAAAGACTAGGCCAAAAACCTGGAAGTTGACTGGAGAGAAAGTACAGCAGTTCAAGGAATTACTCTGGGATCTAGTACCCCAAGAAGAGGAAGAAATAGGTGGAGATGAACAAGAATGGCTGTGCCTAAGAACAGCATGTGTTAGGACAACAGAAAAGATACATGGCTGAGAAAGGCATGGAAATAAGGTACATAAGGAAAGCTGGTGGTGGAATGCAGAAGTCCAGGAAGTCATCAAAAGAAAGAAGGAGTGCAGGAAGAAGTGGGAGATAGAAAAGTCTGACCAAGCTAGGAAGGACTACTGGTTGGCTAACAAAGAAGCTAAGAAAGAAGTTGCAATAGCAAAGAATGGGGCATTGTTGGCACTCTACCAACTTCTGGAAAGTGACTCAATAAGTGGCACAAAGAAACTATATCAGGTTGCAAGGCAAAGACCGAAAGATAAAGAAGATAGTCAGACACCCTTCATAAGGGATGCCAGCAACAACCTACTCATCAGTCCACAGGACATCAAAGGCAGATGGAAGAAGTATTTCCAGCAGCTTCTGAGTGAAGAAAACACCACAGAAGCTGTACTGCCTCAGAAACAGCCTATGATGAGAAAAGAAGAGGAGCCCACCTTAGAAGAAGTAAGAACAGCACTAAGGAAAATGAAGTCAGGGAAAGCAGCAGGCTCAGATGAGGTCACAGCAGATATGATAAAGATGCTGGGTGACATAGGGGAGAAACGGCTCCTGAGGGTACTCACAGCAGTGTGGAGAGAAAGGCGTATTCCAGATGACTGGAGAATAAGCATACTCATGCCAGTGTACAAGAACAAAGGGGACATCCACAACTGTGGGCAGTACAGAGACATCAAACTCCTATCACATTGCATGAAAGTACTGGAGAAGGTGATTGATAAATGGATACGCAGAGTAGTAGAATGTAAGATGGGAGATGAACAGTTTGGATTCAGATCAGGATGCAGCACAACTGACCCAATGTTTGCCATGAGACAGATACCTGAGAAGAAGCTACAGTTGAGGAGAGAGTCCAACTTGGCATTCCTAGACTTGGAGAAAACATTAGACAAGGTCCCAAGAAAGCTGATCTGGGCAGTACTGTGGTGGTTTGAAGTCCCAGAAACATTGGTGGAATTAGTGCAGGCTATGTACAAGGACCCAATGACTCAAGTATGAACAGTGTTTGGCTTCACAGAGGGTTTCTCAGTGGGAGTGGGTGTACACCAGGGTTCAGCTCTGAGCCCATTGTTGTTCATACTGGTGATGTACTACATTAGCAAAAAGGTTGGAGATCAACAAAGTTGCTGTATGCAGAAGATGTGGCATTACAGGCAGACTCTGAGCAAGAACATCAGCAAAGGATAGGAGAATGGAATGCAAAATTGAAGGCACATGGGATGAAACTAAGCACAAATAATACAGTGGTAATGGCAGCAAATAGGGGACATCAGAAGAAGCTTTGTATAGAGATAGAAGGGAAGAAGGGAAGATAGTGGAACAGGTAAACAGCTTCAAGTATCTAGTAGGGGTGGTTGAGGAAAATAAACGTCTGAATGAAGAGGTCAAAGCTAGAATCAGATTGGCTGCAGCCAACTGGCATAGAGTGTCAGGTGTAGTCTATGACAGAAGAATGTCAAAGAAGCTGAAAAGTAAGGTGCACAAGACAGTGGTGTAACCAGTACTACTGTATAGTACAAATACCTGGGCAGTAAAGGCAGAGCAGTTGAGAAAGCTAGAGGTGATGTAAATGAAGTGTCTGAGTAGGGTGTAGAATGCACACTGTGGGACAGACGAATAAATGAGCACATAAGAGCAGAAGCCAAAGTAGCGCCAATTACAGAAAATATCAAAAAGAACAGAATATGGTGGTTTGGACATGTGCAGGAAAGCAGAAGACAATCTGGTGAGGAAGATTTGGGACAGACAGGAAGAAGGTTAGAGGAAGTGAGGGCATCCAGCAAAGAGGTGGATGGATTGTGTGAAAGAAGATCTGCGACAGTCAGGCATGAATGTTGAAAAAGGCAGGAGTGTGGCACTGAATCAAGAGAGATGGCAACTGTTAACATGATACCCCGACCCCGTGTAGAAAAATGGAAAAAGGGGGCTGCTGCTGATGATGAATCTGCCTGACTTGAGGTTCTTAACACTGAAAACTTTTACTGATTGCTCTGACCTCTGCAAGAAGAGTATCTGAGTAGGAAGCTCTTATAGTTAGTCAACCCTACCTTATTTTCTACAGAGACAGTGTTTTTGAGAACGAATCCTTCTTTTTATACCTAAAGTGGTATCTGAGCTTGCTTTAAGCCAAACTATCTATCCCCCCATTTTCTTTTCTGAACCTATAAAATGAGGGAGAAAGGATATTCTGTACTTTGGATGTCCACAGACAACTCAGGGATTATCTTAGCAGAACTAAATCTTTCAGATGTTCAGATCAATTATTCATTTCTTTTGAAAGCAAGAAGAAGGACAACCTGTGTCAAAACAGACTATTTTCATATGGTTGTCTCTGGATTTTGTTATACTCACCACAACTAGATATTCTGGGTAGGGTCAAAGCTAACTTTACCCGGGCCTTGGCTTCATCTATGGCCTTTTGGAAAAGGTTGGATTCTAGAAGGATTCTAGAAGTAGCAACTTAGTCCTCTATAAATAAGTTTACAACACGTTACTGGTTTGATTCTTTTCTCTAGGTCTAGATCAGGCTTTGCTAGGCTCATTCTCCAGGGCTCTTGGACCCTTCCCCTTCCACCTCCCAAGTGTAGTAAACTAGGGTAATCTACACATACTGCTAAGGCTACTGTAACAGTGATCAATATGTTGAATAAATTACAGATGTGTAAGCAAATGTACCATAACAGTAAATGTTTGAATGATCACTTCTGCAGTAGCCACTCCCTCCCTCTTCCCCCTTGTTTTTGAAGTGTGTTGTTTATGCCAGGTGGTGAATATTTATTTTTTGTTGTTCCTCCCACTCTCTACTGGCCTGAAAGCTGTGAAGGGCTTAGCTCCCAAACCTGTATTTTATTTAGCTCAGCTGAAGATAACTAAAAGTTTGGGAGTATGGAAGCTGGCTGGCTGTTACATCCTTGGCAGTCTATTACCTCATGTAGCTAAGGCTACTGTAGCAGTGATCATTCGAACATCTACTGTTATGCTAAGTTTACTCACAAAACTGCACTTTCTTAGATGTCAATGTGTGTTCACAATGCCACTTGCTTCAGTAACATTACAAAAACATCCAGTGCATTGAGGAGACAGTCACAAGTAAATCATTACATTTTTATTGCTGATATATGTTTGGTCTTGACATAAATGTTCTAGAATATAAAAAAAATAAAAAGTAATTAAAAAAAAAATAACATTCCTACATTTCTCAAATCCCCTAGGTGGAGTATTTCAGGCACTTGCTATGAAGCTAGTGTTTTAGATATTAAAGACTCCAACCCACTGTTGGAAAATGCCTGGACTTACTAACCCTAAATTAAGCAAATCAGAAGACAAAGCAGGAAAAGAAAAAAAAACATAGAAATTAAATGGAAATGAACAACTTCCCTCATGTTGCTCCCCTTTCAGCTCTAAAAGTGAGCAAGATGGATTTTTTTTCATCTACATCAAACATTTTATCAAACATTCCCTATTCACTGCAAGACCATGTATAGAAAAGTTTCCATCAAGTAAACATATTTGTTCTAAAATAGATATTCCATATGTTATACAAATTGAAGAAAGAAGGGAGATTCTACTGAAGATTTATCTGGTTTAAAAAAATCAGAGATCAGCCTAAAAAATGGGAGATCAGCCTAAATCTAGCAGTTAACTGAACCCATCTGAAGTGCATTAAGGTGTTTCTACATTGACTACAAATTTTACTTCATATATTGCAGTGAAAAGAATGGGTGTTTATCTTTGTCTGGTTAATGCATGCATGTACATTCCTAAGATCTAGCCTGTTTTCAGGGGAGACCCAAGGTGTTTTTTTTATGCAACTGGGGAAATCTGTGCAGGAGACTGGGAAATTTCCTCTGCTCTTTCAGTGTGAAAACTTTCTTTTTTGTCATGGAGTCAACTGAACCATGCATTGAGAATAAGGACGCTGATTTGGAAGCTGTTATTTTCCTGCATGGTTATTTTTTTTGTTTCCACAAAGCTGTTTTGAACCTGCTGCATTTCAGAGAGTTGTGGTGTACTGGATCTTCTTTCTTTGATGGAAATCTGATGGCTCCAATGTTAGATTCAGCTGCTATTTCTATTGCTAATGGATGACTGGATGGTGGATCCATCAGAGCCTGATGGGAGTTTGTACTGAACAGTCTGTGACAGTTAATTCTATTTCTTTGCTTAGTTTGGCATTGGATATCTTTGCATTTGTGTCCTACGCTTGCTTTACAAGCTCTTTAACTTCTGCTTAAAGGCTAGTCTTCAGGTAACTTCTTAGATTAGGTTGGGTTGGCTGAAAGAAATGACAAATGGAAGCCAATGAAACCAGTGGATCTAGGTCAGGCAGATATGGACTCAAACAGGTATTGTCACATAGCAGCTGTAATCTAATCTGTAAGCTTGTTGTCTTTACATACTTTAAAATCTTGTCTGACAACTTTGTTACTAATATTATAAATGACAAGAAACTATCTTAACTTCCAACATTTACTATATATACTGTTGATAATCAATATTTTGTTATTGTATTAAAGCCAACAACCTGTAATGTTGTTTACTATTGCCACAACTTTGTATCTCTATTTATCATGTACATGATGTGGAGCTTTTCTTCCCGGGCATCCGCTGAAAAAGGACCTGCATCCAGTTGGAATTTTCCAACACAGAAGGCGCTCCAGCTGAGAACACCGAACAGTCTAAAAACTGTTTTAAGTCTGGGCTCATGGCACTTTAAGGATAACTATTTAAAGGTTAAATGTTTGACAGGAATTTAAGGCACATTAGAAATAACTGTGTAGAGGTTAAATGTTTGATAGAGCTGAACCTAGCAGAGAAATATACTTTAAATGTGATCTACTCTTTTGGAAGAGGAAAAAGCATATTGTTTAGGATGTGTCCAATCTGATGCCAAGGGCTGAAGGTAGGTCCATCTGCTCTCAGTATATTGTGACTAAGCAAGGCCAGATGATCTTTACTGAAAGGAAACAAAAGAAGAAAGCAAGGAAGTGAGGGTTGTGGCTCAGAAAAGCTCTTTTAGGGTATAAGTTTAGCAAACTTATTAAATAAAATAACTCTGATGTATAGAAGCCTAATAAGGGCAGACAAATGAGTTCTTAGAGCGTGTCATTGGTGGGTAACTGGGGAGGATAATCTTAGGCCATGTCATTGCTAGGTAACTGGGGAGGCTGATCTTAGAGCATCTCATTGGTGGGCAATTGAAGAAGATGATCTTAGAGCCTATTGGTCGGTAATTGGGGAGGCTGATCTTAGAGTGTGTCATTGGTAGGTAACCGAGGAGGCTGATCCTAGGATGTGTCATTGGTGGGTAACTGGGGGGACTGATTATTCCTTATTAGTACCTGCTCAAAAAAAAAAAAAAAAAAAAGCAAGTAGAATCACTCTGAGGATGAGTTCTGTGAAGATGTATATGGGTGACACAGGATAAAGATGGTGACTGGGCAGAGCAAAACACATATATCAATAAAAAAGTAGGTTCTTGGAAGACTAAAGAAAGAAACAGTAATACTCATTTATTTATTTATGTTCATCTGATGTTTGTTAACCAGGTAAGTGAACTGGGTCCTTTTCAACCATAACCAGGGCCAAACAGGCAGCAACAAAGTACCTACAAATCATACGATATAACTATAGATTACTTTAAGATGCAGTTACTTTACAAAAGAATGGAAGTCATATAAAAATACAGATAAAAGACTTTGTCATACATGCAGTATGATCTAAGTTAATTAAATATACAAAAGGGTATATAATGCAATGAGCAAGTTAAAACAGGTACATTAAACCATATGTTGGTCTAATAAGGATTGAGACAAATGATAAATATAGAAAAATAACAGGAAGTGCCTGTTAATAAAAGAATAAAATATTTGAAGTATTTTAAGTTATGAGAAGTGAGACTCTTTTGTGTGTGATTTGTCTATTACAGGGTGTTATGAAGTGAATGTGTATGAGCAGAGTGTTATGCAATAAAGTGCAGTTCAACATACAGAGTGAAATATTAAAAATGCTTAAGTACAGGGCAAAGAAAAAAAATGGGTGTACACATAGTAAAACTAAAAGGGGATCCGATGTGTTCTTTTCTGCCTGCCTCAACTATCAGGTATATCAGATCTGACTGAATCTAAAGCCAGCAACTTTCAGGATCTTGGATCCAAGGCTCAAGCTCCTCCCTTACCCATAATTGTGATCTGCCCTTACATTTCCTCAGATCTTCTTTGCCGATTGTAAGACTCAGATGTGATCTCAAGGGCTCAGTGCATTTGTAGTCCTTTCACATGTACTATAGCATATTTTAGAGAATGGGTGCTCTGTAGATCACACCCTGATTGGACAATGAACATTCTCCAGCAGGGTGTTAATTTACAGATAATGTCAACTGAAAAATGAGTCTGCCACTTCAAGACAGCATATTAAGCTGCTGTGGGGTTTGGATTGAAAGAAAGCTAAAGGCCATCACTATTTTACGTGCACTAAGCAGTTTTTCTGGTGTTTAACAAGTGCAAAAAAAAAAAAATTGAAAACTGCATGTATGCGTTTATATGTGTTTGTATGTGTGTATATGCATGCATGAAAGTGAAAGTGAGACAGATCATGTTTTACACTTGCTAAGCAGCGCTTTTGCTGTTCAGTGAGTGTAAAATGAAAAAAAAATGCATAATTAAAAAAAAATAGAAAAGTGTGCTTGTGTTTGTGTTTAATTAAGAGGTATGCATAACTCTGAACTTCTTAGCTCAAGAAATGCAGATAAAGCCTAAAATAATATGGGGCAAAGGCTCAAAGGGGCATATTTGAAATGTTGCTATAATACAATTAGAAAGTTGGTGTAATAACAGGATTTATTTTAAATTCATTGTTCTGAAGGATATTAAAGTCTCAAACTCTAATATAACTCATTATTTAGTGACTTCACCTCCAATGATTTGTGAACAAACACCAAATTTTATGAGGAAGACACCAAAAATATGAGGCAAAAAATATGGACATTCTGTGAAAATCTGTACAGTTGAATGGTATGGGTATGAAACTTGTAACAGTTGTCATTATTAACTTAGTGTAATATTGTGTTATTAAAGTGTGTGTGTGTGTGTGTGTGTGTGTGTGTGTGTGTGTGTGTGTGTGTGTGTGATTGTGTGTGTGTTTCTAAGATCGAGAGTGCATATAGACATTAAATACTTAATTAAACTTATATTTTGGATGTAAAGTACTTCCCCCAATAACAGTTAATATACTACAGCAAGTTTGGAACATTAGGTGGAGGAACTATTTTACATCAAAAAAAAAATATATATATATATATATATATATATATATATATATATATATATATATATATATATATATATATATATATATATATATATATATATATATATAAAACTACAAAACAATTTAATACATTGCACATTCCCTGAGTGCAATAATGCCCTCCAGGGTGTGTGTTATCATGGAAATAATGCCCTTCCAGGGGTGTAGAGGCCCTCCGCCTGTGGAGTTGGGCCTCAGAACACTCCTGGGTGGGCATTATTTCCACAATAACACATACCCTGTTTTGGCATTATTACTTGCATAATGCATGTAAACCCAGAATTATATATTGGCTAAAGCTTACACAAATAAATTGCCATACCTGGGAAATTGTACAACAGATATATATTGTTAGAACACTTTTGTTAACTAGGCATATGCTTTCAAATTGTTGGAAACAATTTGAAAATTTGGACAACAATAAACTTACTTCCTGTCTCTTTCTTGACCTCTCTAAAGCTTTTGGTACAGTATCTCATCCACTACTACTATCTAAACTCTCTTTCACCTCTCCTCCCCCACCCTCAACTGGTTTGCCAGCTATTTGTCAGAATGCAAACAATCAATCAAATGGCTCTCTTCCCCTTCTCCTTTCTTACCTATCTCTACTGGTGTTCCACAAGGTTTCATCTTGGGTCCCCTCTTATTCAACATCTTCACAAATTACCTTTTCACCTCTTGCCATCTGTCCTCACTCATACAATATGCAGACGACTCCACAATCATTTCTACAGCCAACAACATCTCCGACCTACACTCCCTAACCCAAACAGCTCTACTTTCCACTGAACAGTGGCTTTCACAAAACCTACTGATTCTCAGTCCTACCAAAACCAAACTCTTACTCTTCCTGCTCCACTCCCTTAATCATCATAAACTCTCCTTTGTCATTAAGTCTCTCAATAACACAACTATCATACCTGACACCCACACAAAACTCCTTGGAGTCATTATCGACGATGACTTAAAATTCAATCAACACATACAGCAATGTATAAAGAAAACACATCAAAAGTTAGGTCTGTTATACCGAAACAAAAAGTATCTCAGTCCTATAGCTAGACTCACCCTAGGACAAGCACTTCTCCTCCCCTCACTCCTCTATACAGCCCCAGTTCTTACAAATATCCAAAAAACTACCCTGAGTAAACTCCAACAATCCTACCACAAAATAGCCAGATTCATCACCAACTCCCCAAACAACACACACCACTGTATTGCTTTGAAGTCTACAATGGCTAGAACTCCCACAAATACTACATCTCTATCAATTTCACATGTTGCACTCTGTGCACTTTAAACCATCCAACTATCCATCCCTATTTCTCCTTGTCTCTGTCTACACCCCATCCCGACCCCTCCGCACCTCTAATCAACAATTGCTTGAAATTTACCACCCAAACAAGTCAGTAGGTAAGCTACTCTACAAACACTCTGTGGCCCAAGCCTGGAACAAACTACCCCTTGACATTCGCACAATCTCTCACACCCCACTACTTAAAAAGAAACTAAAGTCTCATTTACTCAATTACAAAATTTGCTCCTGCTATGACCCAACATAATTTCTCTTCTCCCCCCACTTAGGAATCACTCTGTCTATCCCCACTAGTACATTTACATAGCCTTGTACTGTCATATAACTATTGTTGATGTTGTTTTGTATATTGTGTTACTATTGTAAGACTAGTTTGCTGTGCTTGTATACTACTGTTTGCTGTGCTTGTATACTACTGTAATATTTTTATTGTACTATTCTGGAGCTTTTCTCCTCGGGTCTCCACTGAAAATGGGACAAAATTCCAGTTGGACTAACCCAGTCAACAAATGTCAATAAATAAATAAAATAAATAAATGACAGCAAGAAATTCCTCTCTGAGTGCATGCTTATTTAGATATTTATAGAAATAAGAAAACATATACTGAATTGTATAATTAATAACATAAATAACACTGAATATCTTTCAAGATGTGCATCTTACAGTGCAAATATCAGTGACACTTTTCTTGAATAACATCTAAGGTTTCACCTAATGCCATGCAATTGTTTGTAAGTCACTTGTTTTTTTGAAGTATAAATGCATATGTAAATATTGCTTAATTTCACAATCAAAAAGAAACAGCTAGCAATATTACTAATATTTTCCTGTCTCCCACAATGAGATTTCACAAAATACTCTTCAATAGAATATAGATCTCTCAGTTCTGAAAATATCAACATAAATAAGAAAATAGGAATAATAAGTGACAAGCAGATGTATTTTACTGTAGGATATTGTAGATTAACAATCTTAGTGTCATTTTGTTAATGACTCCTTGTCCTTTACAATACTCCCTATTATTAGCTGACAAGTCACTTAGTTAAAAAGCTGGACCCAGAAAATGTCTTGACACCATAAGGAGCTGGGGTCTATATCATATGTTCAAAAGCTAAAAAGCGTGAATGCTCTTTTATCCACCCCTGAAAACATGGAACAGTGATTTTTCCCTCAGGGAAAAAAAATCACTAGGCTGTTTTTGGGACTTTGCCATTTGCTCCACTGTGGTGTGATAACTACATCAATTATGTTAGCTAAACTGGACATGAACTTCTTATAGTCCACATTTAAAAGTGAAATGGGTCTATATGATGAACACTTTGTAGAATCCTTATCTTGTTTTAAAATAGATTATATATGGGAATATTTCTATGATGGGGGTACTTCAGCAGTTGTTTTTATTTCTCAATAGACCTTATCTAACATTTTAATTACATTGTCTGGTAGTATTTTATATAGTTCTGGTATAACACCATCTAAGCCTGGCACCTTATTATTTTTAATTTTTTTATTTGATCTTTTATTTCTGTTAAAGTGAATGGTCTATCAATCTTTTATTTGTTTACTTGTTATTTTATTATTTATATTTTCCCTTAGAAAGTTTCAACTATATCATCATTATCTAGGTTATTTGTTTTATTATTTATATCTTCAGAAAAGCCCTCAAGAATACCCTTAATATCTGTTCTTCTTTCTTTTTTTATTATTTATATGTGTTATAATTTCTTTGATATGATTTAGTTTATTCATTTTCTTTGATCTAAGAGCAAGTTCATGGAAGCTTAAAGGGTTTACTGAATATGCCTGAAGCTTAATGTTTTCCAGGTTTGTTGAATCTTTATGATTTAGAATTAACATATTTTGTGTTTAGGGTTTTAAGTTCAGAATTAACTTTATTGTGTCTATTTTGGTCTGTAGTGTATTCAATTCTTTGTCCCATTCTCTTGTTTTACTAATATACCAGCTTGTAACTCTTCCATTTAAATAAGCCTTTAGTGAATTCCACAGGACAATGTCAGATACTTCACCACTTGAAGTTTATTTTTAGGACATGTTGATCTCTTTACCACACCAATCCTTGAATACTTTCAGTTTAATAATGTAAACTGGTAATCTCCTGTGATGTATTAAATTGTCAATTTTTAAAATAATATTAAACATTATAGCATTATGGTCTGATAATGGACATGAAACTATTGAAAATTCTCTGATATATGATAACACTATTTGAGACAAAAATGTTATCAGTATTTGTTTGTGTTCCATATCAATATGAATAATGGGTAAATTGAAGTGAGTTTGTTTCCTTAGCTCATATATATCGCTTAAATTCAATAAATTTACAAAATGTGTTAAATGTTTGGCTGAAGATGTGATTCTCTGCTTTCTGTCTGCAGTGGAATCTTTGTCTGATAAAAGACAATTAAAAATCACCAGCCATTATGACTTCACCTTTCATGTCATAAGCTATAATATCTAAGTATTTTTTTGTGTCTTTAACTTCAACCCCTGGAATCCATTAAGATTTCACTAATGTATATAGTTTAATGTTCCATTCAGTTATAACAGTGGTTAACATACCATCTTTATCAACATACATATCTGGCATTACTGGTGAATTCTTCCAGAAAATGAGGATGCCTCTTATTTTAGCTCAAAATCCAGAACTTGCTAAAACCAAATAATTATTTTATGAAAGTTTATTTATTAAGTAAATCTTTTTCCTGTAGAAATACTACATGAGCTTTATGTAGTTGCAAGCATTTGAACAGACTCCCCCTCTTTACTGGATTATTCAATCCATTAATATTAATAGATATGCATTTACGATTAGGCATTTATATAAGAAAGAGAAAAAAACAGGTATAATGAAATTACATTTATATACAGAACTTATTGTATACTTTATATATAACAATATGAAATCTTCAGTTATGGACAAAACTTTTAAATACATAAAAATTACCTAATGATATAACCCTAAAACATTCTATCATGGAATAATGTATTCCTAGTTTGTTGAACAAGACAAACTACCTTTAAACTCTCCATTACACTAACAATGCTTAGTTCATGCTTTTGATTCATGTTAACGTATCTCATATTTTTAGTATGCATCATCTTAAAAAAGCCTGTCAGTGAGTTATTATGAATAAGAAAAGTTAAATAGGTGTTCAGAATCTTTATTATAAGTTGACCAAACTCAATATCTCTACAATCATCTTTCCCCGTTCCTCACATTATCTCTCTGGTTTACTATAGAGAGGAAGTCAGTTGTTATTTTCATATTTATTAATTTATAGGTCAGATGATTTTCTATTTTTTCTGTTTTATTTACTAGGTGTAAAGTTGTTCATAGGATCATAAGTTTATAACCTAGTACCAGGCTAACTGTTCTTGTGGACCATTTCAAGCTGAGCCATTTAACCCATGTGAGAATCAAGCCCTGCACCTTGTGACTATAAGGTGAACACCTTATCCACTATGCCAACCTCCCAGTATTGTAGACGTGTTTATATTCTTTAACTATATACATATTTACTTATTCTGATTTCTTTATTTTTCTGTTTATATACTATGTCTTATACTATTACTATATTCCCATGTTTTATATTTTAGCTGTAATCCTAGTATACAGTATCATATAATAGAACATATATATTTGCCCTTATATATTTGATAATGTGCAATCTAGAACTACTGTTAGAATTAGTCCTATTCTTCCTTAAATGTTATGTCTAATAGTATCTGAACAAACATCTGAAAAAACTTCCCTTTTAAGATTTAAACTTTCCATAATAAATTGTGCTGGGATATTACCTTTTGTTATAATTGAAAATAGACAATAATAGAGAAAAACAATCTTATATTTTTTATCAGAAGTGTCATTCTATAGGCTAGTATATAAACTATCCTTTTGGTATACTGCAAGCATTCAGAACCATTAAAATAAGTGACAGTGGTTTAGAATGCAACTCGTGGTCTTTTGCTTATTATCTAACTTGCATTCATTGACATCTTAGCATATGATTCAAAATATTATGACTTTTAGACAGGAGGAATTAACCTGGATGATTCTTTAAATGTTTAGAAATCCTGCAGCATCACAAAAGTGTTCACAACTAATTAAGCTGCTTCAAGCTGGTCATCATGATAAAGGCTTGAAAAGGAACAGTTTATCAGTTACAATTCACATAAAAATGTTCACAGGTGAATTCAGGCCACCTCTACATTATACATCAATCCCTCAAACACTTCCAAACTGCTAAAAAAACAGCAAAAGCCACCTCAAAGTATGTTAAACAATAAAAAGCTATTACATTTAAAGAAATAACATTTAATGACTCAGTAAGCACTATTTGTATGAGATGTTTAATATAAAGCATACTCATTTTTTAAAGGAGACATAGCATATAAACATGCATTAAAGGAATGACAGTCATGTGCGATCCAGGTTTAACTTGTAAAAGCGTGAATGTTACTCTAATTATTTAGCAACATTCCAGACTTTTATATATGTAAGAAACTATATTCGTTATACTTTGTTTATAACATAGCATAACTATCCTGAGTGCTATTGCATGTCAAGTATACCATCAGTAGCAAACATTCAGAACTGTGAAATAAATGATGTTGGTTTAGAATGCAATTTACTGTCTTTTGCTTATTAACTAACTTGTATTCTTTGACATTCTAACATATGATTTAAGATATTATGATTATTTACTTTTAGACAGGAAGAAGTAACCTGCACAGTTCTTAGAATTTTCAGAATTCCCACAGCATCGCAAAAGTATTCATGGCTCTAAGTTGTTTCAAGCTGGTTTTCATGATAAGGGGTTGAAAATGAACAGTCCATTACTTACAATTCATGCAAAAATATTCACAAGAGAATCCAAGCCACTTCCACACTACACAGCAGTCTCTCAAACACCCCCAAACCACCAGAAAAACAACAAAAATCTCAAAGCATCCCAACCACTGAAAAGCTGTTGCACTCAAAGACATAGAATTTAATGATTCAGCAAGCAGTGTTTGTAGGATATGTTTAATATAAAGCAAACAGTCATTTTTTAAAGGAGACATAGCATATAGGTTTGCATTAAAATAATGAGTTATGTGTGATCCAAGTTTAACTCGGAAAAGTGTGAATGCCACTCTAATTATTTGATATCATTCCAATAGTAACTGTTATATATGTAAAAGCTATATTTTTTATACTTTGTTTATAACATAGCATGTCTTTTCTGGGTGCTGTTGCATGTCATGTATACTATCAGTAGCACACTAGTGGACCATTTTAAGAACCCAGAATGTAACGTAACATGCCTGTTTAGTGTCATTTGTCACATCTTATGTTACATTTAATAGTACATTACTCAACTATGCCAAGATATCAGAAAGTGTGCCACCTAACATAAGCTTCATAATAATAATGATGATGCCCTTGTGGTTAATTTAAAACAACTAAAGTAATTAAAAGTAGTTTGTTTTAAATTAACCACAAGGGCATGTGAAAATTCTGTGCATTTTAAAAGGTACTATTTCTGTTGAACTTGTCATTTTGAGGAAGTCCTGATGTGAGCAGAACAAAAACACTTAATTTTAAAACTTAAGATTTTATTTGTTTAATAAATATTTTTTAAGACAATTCTACATTTGCCTCCAATTGTGTGTAGCTCACTGCATCCACCTGATTTTGAGGTCTTGGTTTGATTTGTTGGTGGATTATCCCATTTTCTGGTTTTAACATGATTTTATGTCTTGATCATTTAAAACTACAGTTTGTGCACTTTATCTCAAATAAAAAAATAATGTGCAGGATACCTCTTTGTGATCTAGCTGGAAACATGCAAGTTCTTCCTTTTTCACTGCAACAGTGTTTTTGAGAACTGAAGTGTGGGTTCCCAGTTCCGTTCTGGTTTTACAGAGAATATCAATTCTCTCCTGCAGTGTGGTGAACCATCTATGTTCTGTCTCATATCTGGAATGAGAAAGAGTGAGAAGAAAGAAAATGAAATATGTTTTTATTCTTCTGTGATTCAGTCACATAACAGCATTTGCAGATTAATAGTAAAACCAATTACTTTTGCAAAAAAGCTTAACTTGAATCTTTGTTTTAATATATTACTTCTGTTTCGCAAATAAGATGCACAGACAACTAATCAATTTACCCTGAGCTATTGTAACAAACTAAGCCAGACATCAACTGAGGGTAACAAATATTGAACAATAAGAAACACATTTAAAAGAAATACACAAGTTTGAAATGAGATTATTATGCAATGATGATTATGGTGATGATTACTGAGCAGCAGTATGGTTTAATGCCAGGAAAGAGCACTACAAATGGGATGTTTGCTCTGAGAGTGCTGATGCAGAAGTATAGAGAAGGTCAGAAGGAGTTGCATTGTGTCTTTGTGGACTTAGAGAAAGCATATGACAGGGGGCCTAGAGAGGAGTTGTGGTATTGTATGAGGAAGTTGGGAGTAGCAGAGAAGTATGTAAGAGTGGTACAGGATATGTACAAGTGCAGTGTGACAGTGGTGAGGTCTGCGGTAGTAGTGACGGATGCATTCAAGATGGAGGTGGAATTACATTAAGGATCAGCTCTAAGCCCTTTCTTATTTGTAATGATGACAGACAGGTTGACAGACAATATCAGAATGGACTCCCCATGGACTATGATGTTTGCGGATGACATTGTGATTTGTAATGAGAGAAGGGAACAGGTAGAGGAGACCCTGGAGAGGTGGAGATATGCTCTAGAGAGGAGAGGAATGAAGGTCAGCAGGACTAAGACAGAATATATGTGTGAATGAGAGGGAGGGCAGAGCAATGGTGAGGATGTAGTGAGTAGAACTGGAAAAGGTGGATGAGTTTAAATACTTGGAATCAACAGCTCAGAGTAATGGTGAGTGTGGAAGAGAGGTGAAGAAGAGAGTGCAGGCAGGGTGGAGTAGATGGAGAAGAATGTCAGGAGTGCTACCAGTAAGAGTGAAAGGGAAAGTCTACAAGATGGTAGTGAGATGATGGCACTGGCCAAAAGACATGAGTCAGAGCTGGAGGTGGCAGAGTTAAAGCTGTTAAGATTTGCATTGGGTATAATGAGGATGGACAGGATTAGAAATTAGTATATTAGAGGATCAGCACAGGTTGGAAGGTTTGGAGACAAAGCCAGAGAGGCAAAATTGCATTGATTTGGACATGTGCTGAGGAGGTATGCTGGGTATATCGGGAGAAGGATGCTAAGGATGGAGCTACTAGGTAAGAGGAAAAGGGGAAGGTCTAAGATAAGGTTTATGTATGTGGTGAGAGAGGACATAGGTTCATAGGTTCATAGGTTGGTACTAGGCTATCAGCCCTAGGGCCTATACAAGCCTAGCCATAACAATTCCCTGGATATTTCTTCCCCCAATATTGATTTCCCTGGACCCCTGTCTAGCAGGGTGAATTTCCTATTTCCCATCCAGTCATCAAGGTTCCTTTTGAAAAGGGCCAAGGAGGCACTCTGCTTGACATGTATGAGCAGTCTATTCCAGAGTATGGGGAGTCTCTGGGTCAGGAACCTATCCCTCCAGCATGTTTTGTTCATAGTGATGACAAGGTTTAGATTCCTGGAGCGTGCGACTCTGAGGAATTGGGATTTTGGAGCATGTCCAACAGCTCAGGGATTGACATGGCCTTGTATGTTAAGCAGAGATCACCTCTGAGTAGACGATATCGACAGAGTATAGCTGGAGTTTTTTTAGACGGTCAGCATATGGCATCTGCTTTAGGCCTGTGATTCTTTTAGTGAGGTATTTCTGTGGCCTTTCCAGCTGTTGCAGATGTCTTGTGAGGTACATACCAAATGGGGCATTATACTCTATAATGGGTCTAATGAGGGATGAGTACAGTGGGACAATGACCTCCTTTTTTCTGGATGAAAAGCCCTTAGTGATGAGGTGTGCCACATAGAAAGCTTTCCCGACTGTTGTGGCGATGTGGTTATCGAAGGTGAGACCACTGTCCACCTCTGTCCCTAAGTCTCTCATCACACTTTCGATGTTTAGTGTACTGCCACCTATGTGGTAATTCATGGGTACATGTTTTTTTCCAAAGGGGATAACTATACATTTCTTGGCATTAAACTTGAGCCCATGGCTCTGGCACCAGGCATCTGTTTCTGTAAGGCCCTTTTGTAGAATATCCACATCATTTGGGGATTCAATAATGGCTCCCAGTTTGAAGTAATCTGCGAACTTTGTTAGCCAGAGTCCCTTAGTGTTGGCCTGTACTTCAGAGAAGTAGATGCCAAACAAGAGTGGTCCCAGGACTGAACCCTGAGGTACTCCACTTGTCACTTGTCTGGAGCTGGATTTGGAGTCGGCTACTTTTACAGTCTGGGTTCTGTCAGTAAGCCAGTTGTCAACCCATTGAGTGACGTAGGGATTTATGCCCAGCTTAGTAAGTTTATTTATGATTCCAGAGTGGGGGATGGTTTTGAAGGCCTTGGCGAGGTCCAGATAGGCTGTGTGGACCACCTTACCCTCGTCCACAGCTCTGGAGACTGATTTGAAGAAGTCAATCAGGTTCAGGAGACAAGATCAGCCCTTCACAAACCCAAACTGGGTGGGGTCCAGTGTTTGAAGGTTGCCAATGTCTTTGTTTATAAGTTCCATGATAATGTGTTCCATGCCCTTGCAGATCAGGCTCATCAGACTGATGGGATGGTAGTTCCTGGGATCCAAGGTGGATCCCCCATTGTGGTGTGGGATAACTGTAGCTGTGTGCCACTCACTGGGCACGAAGCCTGAGGTGAGGCTATGATTAAACATGACACTTATGTGAGGTGCCAGTTCATTTTGTAGTTCATGCAGTACACAGCCCAGGATGTCATTTGGTCCCATGGATGCTGTATTTTTAGCTTTGGAGAGTGCGGTTTCTACCTGTGTGTCCGTTATTTGGCAATCTTTTGGTATTGAGATGGGCCCTTTAGGGGGTGAGAGAGGGGTCAAGTTGGCACTAAATGAATCTGCCAGGATATTGGCAATATCCTTGGGATCAGTATATTTAATGCCATTCTGTTGTAGCTCAGAGCAGATCTGAGAATTGCCATTTAGATTCTTGACATAAATATAGAATGCCTTGAGCTTGTCTTTGGAATCTTTGGCAATTATATTTCCGTAACTAGCTTTTGTGGATTTTATGAGGGATCTCAGCTTTTTAGTGAGGCTGGTGAGGGAGTTTTTTGCATTCTGGGATTTTCCTCTTTTCTGCAACAGTTTATTCCTTCTGTTGTATAGTTTGTTTATAGCAGAGGACCACCAGATTGGCTTCCTTTTTTTGGAGGAGAGCATCTTGGTTCTATTTGGGATGGCAAGATTCATGCACGAGTGGATGTGCCCATACAGTGCCTTAGTGTAGGATTCTGCAGTTGAACTTTCAGATCCCTTCTGTATGGGTGTCATGAAGTTTGTCACTTCTGACTTCAGTAGCATGAAGTTGGCTTTGGAGAAGTTTTTTTAAGGATGTTTCCTTACTGGGGGGTGGGAGTGGGATGTGGATGTCAAGGGTAATTTGCTTATGGTCAGACCTGACCAATGAGAGGGTGACCACTGGTGTGGAGCATCTATCTCCCATGTTGGTAATGACCAGGTCTAGGATATTCCACACACCAAAAGACAGCTAGTTCACCCAGGCTAACACTGTGCTGAAAAGCAAATGAACTGTCTGTGCAATCCAATAATAAAAGTTCTGTTAAAATCCAGAATTTAATGAAAGAAATAAAATAAAACAAAATAAGAACAAAAATAAAGTCCCTTGTCCAACGATAAGCACTTTCGAATAGTTCTTCTTCAGATCGTATAATCAAATGGGACATTCATCTGTATATATAAGCCAGTCAGAATTATTCACCCAATGAGAATATCAACACCAAAGTTCCAGCCAATCCATGTTTGGATTTCTTATATCTGATTTGCATAAACCGAGTTAACAGTTCCATTTTCTAAATGGATGCCTCACACAGCTTGCTAATGTTCAGTACTAATGAAATATGCAAAGTAGGTGGTGTTAGTAACCAATAGCACTTCCAAAAGAAGTAACAGGTGAAGCAGCTAGCTTTCATTCATACTTAGAAGCATGCCTCATACCAGTGTATTGAAGTCAGAATATGCAAAATAGGTGAACTAAACAGCTAATAGTGGTTTCCAAGAAACAACAAAACACAAGTCTGCTAGCCTTCATATATTCTTATTGAAAAACTTGTCAAATAATCCCAGAAGCAGTTTTTTACATATTTCTAATATTAAATAGAGTAAAAATGGCACGAACAATAAATGGATGATCTAAGTAGCCAATAGTGGCCTCCAAGGAGCAGCAGAAAATAAATCTGCTGACTTTCATAGATTCCTATTATGAAACTTCTTTTCTTTAATCTAATTAACCCAAAATAAGTTTTCACATATCTCTGATGTTCTGTGATGAGGATGACAAAAAAATGTATATTAGTAAACAGCGCTATTGATAGAAGATAGGTGATGTCATTACTAAAATTTCATTTCCCAAAACAGGGATATGGTAGGATAATTGCTGAGTGTCAATAAATGTCAAGGCTCCATGTCTTGCATGGCCACATTTGTATCTCAGTAAATTCACATGGTGGCTGCCTATAAGTTTTTCCTGAGAAGAGTATAAATATGTTATTTCACTCTAACAACATATGCAAGTTTCAGACTTCATTTCATCCATCCAAAGTCAGTGTATATAAGTTTCTGACTTCATCCCATCCATTCAAAATCTATGGGGAACTTTTACTAAGATTCCACTATCTCTGTTCAGATGTTTATCATGCTGTTCAGTTTTGTTTAGATGAAACCAGAGTAGGAAAGACATGGGCATATTGAACTACGAATAGCATATGTTGACAGCATCAAATCTTCTAATCTTGACACTAATATAATCAAACTTAATCAAACTTCCATTAGGATATAAATGCTCTTATGAGACAAAGTAATGAGTATGTTGTTTCACTATAGCAATATATACAAGTCTTAGACTGACAACCCATGGTTTGATAACATTCCGTATTATGGGCATTTTGTAGATGACTTGTTCATCTTATGGAAAGGAAGTACAGAGCAATGTCAACTCTTCCATAATTATTTAATGGCAGGGTAGTTGAAATCACCCAGTATTAGGGTGTTTGGTTGTATCTTAATATTTTCCAGTATGTTTAGAAAGGTGTAGTGAGAATCTTGGGGCATAGTGGGGTATCTGTAGCAAGCTATAATTTGGATTGCAGTCTTACCTAGTGTTAGTTGCACCTGGAGAATTTCAGATGCATTGTGTTGGGCAACTAGCCTGGAGGTGTGAATATCCTTGGTGAATGTGGACACTCCTCCACCTTTAGTGTTTCCGTCTTGGTTTTGTGGCTGAAAAGTGTGGTAAGAGTTGTAGCCTGGTATTGCAGGGGTGCTCTCTGGAGCCTTGAACCAGGTCTCAGTTACTGCACAGATATCAATGTTCTCCATTTTTAGGAGTGCCTCAAGAGAGTGCATTTTGAGGTTTAGACTTCTAGCATTGAGTAGCATTACCTTCAAATTTTGCATGCTTGTATCTGTTACAGTGGTGGTTTTGTCCCTTGAATCTTGCCTAAAAAAGGCACTATAGGGGTAGCAAGAGCTTTAGCCAGTAACCTAAATCCCAGGGGTGACAGGTGAAGACCATCTCTGGCAAAGCATCATGGTTTGTTGATCATATCTTCCCAGGCAGACAGATACTGGATCCCCTTTGAATGACACCAGAAGCTTAGCCAATTGTTGAAGTCAGTCATTTTGTCCTTATACTATGGTGTCATTCTGGGTGAAGGCAGGATGCTACTCAGGGCTAGGGTCATACCTGCTTGGGCCACATTATCCGAGAGCTCTTCCATGTCTCTTTTCATGTAGTCCAGGGAGGTATGTTTCAAGTCATTGTACTTGTTGTGGAGTTACTTGAGAGTATGCATTATGTGGCGGATCCTCGAACCCGACAGGCAGCTGACTGTAATTTTCTCCTTGCTCAGCCTGGTGAGTGGGACATCAGTGTGCCTGACTATAGAGTCACCTATGACTAAAGTGTTGGGTACATTGTCTTGCCTTAGGGGCTGTTGTTGGGTGGCACACTGGTGTTGTGATCTATGTGTCACTTTGGTTGTGACTGGTGTTTGTTTGCGTTTCAGATTCGGAGGTCCTTGTTGCTTGGGCAGGTTAATGTTAAGGGCCTCCGCATATGTGGGTTTAGTGTTGTTATGTGTGGATGTTGGTGGTGTGAGATTATAAGGGCTATGTGTTGCTTGAGGTGTAGTGCAGGTGTTAACCTTCTCCTCTTGACTGTCTAGCACAATCATGGTCGGAGAGAGCTTTGCTTCAAGTTTGCAGGAGGTTAGCGTGACAAAGTGAGATGCAGAGGACAGAAAGAAATGGAAACAGATGATCCGCTATGGCAACCCCTAGTGGGAGCAGCTGAAAGAAAACGAAGAAGAAGAAAAATAGATTATTATAAAAACCTATATGATTTCTAGTAATACTGAGATTCATATACTCAACACTATTGTCATGTCCACTCTCTTTCATGACATATCACATTATATATCCATGAAAAAAATAAAAGGGGGGGTACAAAAGTCTCAACCAAAATCTACTGATAACTCCTACTGTCTTTCAGGCATTCATGTGGAACTTATTCTTTTCCTATATGTGTAGTGCTACTGAGGGTGCCACTGATTTACACAATCATGTCTGTTTCCACAGTCATCAAGTTACTTCCATAAATGGGATCACAGCTGCTATACTTCAATGTTTTTCTATGTTTTGTGCAGTTATGCTTTTCCATTTTCTGGTAAATAACTTCTTATCTGCTAACATTAAAGGCATCAGCAATGGCTTACTACTTTTGCTCACTCAAGCCTGTAACACCTTTTTTGTATACTTCCAGCTCATACCCATACCTCCTTATGACGTCCAGAACCTTTTTATGTCTGGCTTCTTTAAGCAAGTGACTTGCCAGCTAATATTAGAAAGGGCAAGTGGTTATTAACAAAATGACACTAAGATTGTTAGTCAAGGATATCTTACAGTGGAGCAATTAATCTTTGTTTGCCACCTTTTATTCATATTTTTTATATTTCTATTCATATTTTCATAATTGAGAGACCTACATTTTATTGAGGTGCATGGTGTGAAACACGCATGTGGGAGATAGGATAATTCACTGATAATGCTGGTTTGCATCACATTATACTGGATATATTCCTAGTTCTTTGCTAGTAATTATGAAAATAAGCAATATTTCCATATGTAGTTAATACTTCAAAAAACACGACTTACAAACTGTTGCATGACATTAAGTAAAACCTAAGATGTTGTTGAAGAAAACTGTTATTGATATTTACTCTGTAAGTTGTACATCTTGAGAGATATCCAGTATTGTTTGTACTGCTAATTATACACTCAAACATATGTTTTCATATTTCTATAAATATTTCAGTAAACATGTACTTATAGGGCAATTTCTTGTCACGTGAAGGCTTATGTCTAGGTGATAAAACTGTTCCAACAGTATATGTCTAGGTTGTATAGTTTCTAAGATAGGAAAATATGTTTGTGAAAGGTTAGAAACAATATAATTTGGGTTTTGTGTGCATTATAACATATTACAGTATTTATGGAGAAGACTATGAATGTGCTATTATCATTGTAAAGAATATTTCTTACTGATAGTGTTATTTGTGTAGTTTTAGAAAAGGCACAGTTCTGAATATTCCAAATGACCACAAGCGGACAGTCAATTTAGCGTTTTCACTCACCTTTTAATACGTGAACTTCCTCAGAAACAAATCTCTACCCTAAAAGACTTCCTTTTATACTGAACAATAATTACTAGACAGGAAATGACATAACAACCATTTGTACACATGAACTTAAAAAAATTATACAAATTGTTAAAAAACATCATGAAGAATGAATAACAACCTTTGTGAATATGATGTGCATATTTTAAATACTTCCAATGTTAAAATGTAAATCAATATTGATATTTTAAAAAACATTTTATATTAATGGTCTCATTGAGACCCGGTACACTATCAGCACCCACAAATAACTGCCAATATGCCTCTTTGCACTCTAACAAATTATTTGAATCACAGTTTAAAGAGGTTTTTTCTACTTCATCTAAAACAAAAAAATTCAAATTTCTTGAAATCATTGCATACCATTGCATGTCTAGCTAATGAATTATTTTTGTCTTTTTTTCTAATAGCTAGAACATGTTCATAAATCCTTTGCTTCAAGTTTCTCATAGTCTTTCCTATATAGTAACTGTTGCAGGATGAACATGTTGCAATGTAGACTACCTGCTCGCTGTTACAATTATAGTAATCCTTTGCTCACAGAGTTGTATTATAACAACTAAGCATGACAAAAGAAGAATTTGTTATAAACCTACATTGCAACAATTGTGACATGCATAAGTGCCTTTTTTGTTTTTTCTTAACGTCACCTGGTCACATGTGTCTTTGTTACCCACTTCTAACATGGATTTAATATTTAAAACTTTCTTGAAAGCGAAATTTGGTGAAAAACCTAATATATTCACCAATTCCTTGTTTCCTAAAATGATTTTCCAATTATTTTCTATGATACCCTTTATGTGCCATATTTCATTGACTATAGGAAGTGGAAAATATTAAATCCTGTCGTTCAACAATCTGAATTCTATTTAAGACATTCTTGACATTTGTTGGAAATATTGAGAGACTATAAATTACCGGAAGAGACCATTTATTTTGGTACTTTGGATGTTAAGTCCCTTTATACTTCCATTGAACAAGAGGCAGGTATAGAGTATCTAAGAGAATATCTGGCAAACCACACTGATTTTACAGGAGTAAAAATAAATACCATATGTGACATGATGGAGCTGGTACTGGCAAATAACTATTTTAAATTTAACAGAGTTTATTACAAACAGACATCAAGTGTAGCTATGGGGGCAAGAGTTGCACCATCCTTTGCAAATTTAGTAATGGCAAACTGGGAGCAAAAATTTCTTAAACAACATTCGAGTTTTGGTAAAGTACAAATCTACTATAGATTTATAGACAATTTGTTTTTTATTTGGAATGGTAATCGGGCAGAATTTATTAATATGGTACAAGATTTGAATATCACAACAGAATTTTTAGAATTCAAACTAAGTGGATTTGGAGAGTCCATAAATTACTTGGATTTAAACATCTGTATAGATAGAGAAAATAAGAGATTTGTAAGTAAAATATATAGGAAGCCAGTTTTTGCCAATCAATATTTGCATAAGGATAGTGCCCACCCACAGCATATGAAAAAGGGAGTAGTAAAAGGGCAACTGATACGGTTGAGTAGACTAACAACTGACGAGAACACATGCAAGGAAGAAGTGCAGTTTTTGAGAGGTCTTTTTGTTTCCAGTGGTTATGATAGAGCATGGATACAAAAAGTAGAAAAGGAAGTATTGTACTTGAGAAAAGGGGTAGCATCCCCCATTTTACATTCTTTAGATATATTAGTAGGACCAACTGAATGTAAATTGGAAACAAAGCATGATCAAAAGAAGGACTATAGGATAGCTTTTCCACTTCCTATAGTCAATGAAATATGGCACATAAAGGGTATCATAGAACAGCGAGCAGGTAGTCTACATTACAACATGTTCATCCTGCAACAGTTACTATATAGGAAAGACTATGAGAAACTTGAAGCAAAGGATTTATGAACATGTTCTAGCTATTAGAAAAAAAGACAAAAATAATTCATTAGCAGGACATGCAATGATATGCAATGATTTCAAGAAATTTGAATTTTTTGTTTTAGATGAAGTAGAAAAAACCTCTTTAAACGGTGATTCAGATAATTTGTTAGAGTGTAAAGAGGCATATTGGCAGTTATTTTTGGGTGCTAATAGTGTACCGGGTTTCAATGAGACCATTAATATAAAACATTTTTTAAAATATCAATATTGATTTACATTTTAACATTGGAAGTATTTAAAATATGCACATCATATTCACAAAGTTTATTATTCATTCTTCATGATGTTTTTTAACAATTTGTATAATTTTTTTTAAGTTCATGTGTACAAATGGTTGTTATGTCATTTCCTGTCTAGTAATTATTGTTCAGTATAAAAGGAAGTCTTTTAGGGTAGAGATTTGTTTCTGAGGAAGTTCACGTATTAAAAAGTGAATGAAAGCGCTAAATTGATTGTCCGCTTGTGGTCATTTGGATTATTCAGAACTGTGCCTTTTCTGGTTTGGTTTTCGTTTTCATCAGTGTTGGAGAGTGTTTTTATTTGTGTAGTTTTAATACTTTTATTATTCACAAAATATATCCTTTTGTTTATCTTGTGCTTTTTAAGTTAATTTTCCAGAAAATACTCTGGAATGAAGATGTGTGTAGGCTGCTAAAGGTGTGACATTCCACGCCACAGATGTGTTAATAAGTTAATCCCTCTGTATAATCAAAGCTCAGCCAACAATAATGGAGTAACTGGCACCCCCTGGGGAAAATTCTATAAAATAAGACCTGAAGTTCATGTTTAAATCCTTCCAGACTCCCAGAACATGTGACACCATGTGCTTCTTTTTATTTATTTTATTTATTTAAATGTGTTTTACCAAGGTCGAACACTAATCAAAGAATGATTTATTACAAACTTAGCCTGGGTTACCTCATAATGTAACAAAACAATGTACAGCATACAAATAACAATGTTGTACATTTATGAGTAAGCACAGACAATCTGACAGACAACATATACATAGAACAAACCAAATATATTTACAGTTACACAAGTGAAATAGAAAATGCAAAATAGAGTTACAGCAGAAGTAGACATGGTGATGATATGGGTAGTAGTTGCATGGCTAAGAAAGCTAATAGAGACCAGTAAGATGAAAGAGGGGATTAGATTATATGTATAGTGAGTTTAGAGCAGTAATGCTGTAGTAAGCTGAATTGTAGTTTAAAATGAGTGACAGATAGATCAGATGTATGGGAAGTAAATGTACTACCAGTTTTATTAAGTATTGCTAGAACTGTTACTTGAACAGGAAGATCTCTGTGTGATCAGTTAAATCAGGAGGAGGTGACTGCCATAGTTTTGGGGCCAGTACAGAGAAGCAATGGCTGACAAAGTGCAGTCTGAAAGAAGTGTTTGTAGGGAGAGGCTAGACCTGGCTTGGCTTCTTAGGTTCTAGGTTTAGGTGTCAGTAAAATGTTCGGAAGCAAGCAGCAAAGATATGTCAAGTCTGAATAATTTGAAGAGTAAGGACCCGAGAAGTAGCTTTAATCTGGCCTGCACTGGAAGCTACTTAGCCTTTGAAAGAGTAAAGAAGTGGTGCTCATTCCACGGTGAGTTAGCTATGAATTTACACATTTTATTAGAGAGGCTCTGAAAGGTGCATTGTTTTTGACAGTGGCCAATGCAAGCAAGGGGAGACCATAATCAAGTTGGACAAGGGGAATGCCTTTTCCTAAAGCAGCCCTTTCTGGATGTCAGAGGAACTGAGATATTTTGTTGTCCCAGATGAGTAGACGGTTGATCTTGACTGTCAGCTTTTCTATGTACTGATGAAACTTTAATGAATGGTGTAGCTACATCCTGAAATATGTAAAGAAGATACTAGTTTCAAAGAGATTGTTATTGCAGTCAAGGATATTAAAGGACTGAGGGGGGTCTGGATAATCTTTTATGGGTGCTAAATTATATGGACTTTGGTTTTTAGCATTTGGCATTCAGCACTAGTTTAATGGAGTTCAGCTAGAGATGTCCTTTTGAAGTTGAATTTCAGCTGTATGATGAGAAGGATCAGTCCTATAGATGATTATATCATTTGCACAAAGAAGTAGTGTCAAATGTTGCGGGTCTAGTGGGAGTTTGCTGATGGAGACTGAGAATAGAAGAGGAGCTGGAATGGAGCCTTATGGGACTCCAGAGTGCATGAGGAAACTGTTGGAACGAGTAGGTCCTATCTCTACCTGGAGTGAATGGTTGGATAGAAAGTCTGGACTATACAGTAGCATCAGGGCTGACCCCAATGTCTTGCAGATGGACAAATAGAATTGGATAGTTGACCATGCCAAAGGTACAGGTTAAAGCAATAAATAGAGCCCCAGAAAGATTTTATTTATCCATATTAGTTAAGATGTTATCAGTCAGTGTCCATAGACCAGTCATTGTGCTCCTACCATCCCAGAATCCTTTATGTTTTATATGGACCAGGTGGTATTTTTTTAAGTAAGAGGTAATTTTTTTCTAGAATTTTTCCAAGGGTGGGTAGGATGGAAATGGGGCAGAAGTGATTGCAGGAAGAAGGCTTGGTTACTTCTGGTTTTGGCCTGACCTGACAAAAGATGATTCCTAAATATTTGGCAGAGCATTAGTGGTGAGGCAAAGGTTGTAAATTTCTGTAGTGGTACAAGAATCAAGGAGAGATATTGCCAGGTCCAGATGGTGAGTAAATACGAATCTGTTCAAGTAGGGTTAACATTTGCTCAGAGATAGTTTTTGAGAAATAAAAAGGTGGAATGAAATCAGGGAGGTCAGGCTCAAGCGTCTTTGTTGTGTGTCACACCTCCAACAGGTAAAGTCCTCTGAAAAAATGTGTGGCTTTACCTTTTTGATATATAAAAATTATGCAAACATTACCAGAAACAAATTATAAATTTTCATGCCTTAGGAACATATTTGGATGGTTTGCACACCTTTTTCTGCAAGCTTATTGATTTCGATATACTTAGCTTACTTGTCTAATGATCCTTAATTTTAGCAATTACAATTTATTCACTTGGAAACTTCAGTCCTTAGTAAACCTGGCTAACTCATCTTCCTATATATGGGGAACTGCCCCTGGCACAGATCACTACTTCACACAGACTTTTTTCATAATCATCTCAGGACCATTGCCTGGTTAAGTGACATGTTAAGAGTTACACAGCAGGCAAATGGAGGCTGAGAGAATCAAACCCTGAATCACAGAAGCTGCTTGTTAACAGCTCAAACCTTAATCCTCTCTGCTGACTACTAGATTGCTTCTCTAATAAAACTGAAAAAGAACTGGCCATTTATTTTCTTCCTGCATCCATTTTGTGCATTTATGTGTAGCAACCAATCCTAGAAGTTTAATATGTCTACTTCCTTAGACCAGACTTGTTTGCTCTCAATGCAGGACATTACTTTTGCTACCATCTGTTCTTCATGTTTCATGGACTTTTTGGAGTTCCAAATTTCTTCTTCTCTTAATTACGGGTCTATATTACATATCTGAATGCTTAAATGTTCGAATCGCTAAAGATTGACCTTCAGCGATTGAACATTTAAATGTCCGAATATTAATAAAAATTAAAAAAAAAACAAAAAAAAAAACAAAAGGAAAAAAAGACTAAAGGGTGTAAGCAGGGGGGCATGCCCTCTCCACCCCCACCCCCGATACTTAAATATACCAACTCCAAGATCGCGCTACAGTGTAGGGAATGGGAAATTTCCTGTTTCCGCACTGTAGCGCACTGAAGTGCGATTTCAAAGTTGGTATATTTAAGCAGCGGGGGGTGTGGGGGGTGCAAGGGGGCTTGCCCCCTGCTTAAACCCTTTCCTTTTTCTTTTTTTTTAAATTTTATTTTATTACATATTCGAACATTTGAATGTTCGATCACTAAAGGTCAATCTTTAGCAATTCAAACATTTAAGCGTTCGGATATGTAATATAGACCCTTAATTACTATACATCTTGCTTATGATATCATGTTGTGAAAATATCTCCTAGCCACTCTTGCAGAGGCCCACCTTTAAAGAGTTTCTTCATAAATCAGAGTAGATTCTCCATCAAAAGACCCCCCCCCATTCTTCTTTATAACTTCATTAGACGAATAAGGTTTAACTTACATTTTTTTCTTAATAAGAGTTCCAGCAGAGTAGGACTGACTTGAAAGGAGGGATATCTGCTTGTTCTAATGGTCTCTTGTCTGGGTTTACCCAAGAAGAATTTACCAGAGTGAATCCCAGACCCAGAGAATATGGTTCTTTCATGTCTGTATTGGACACTGGAGCAGTCAAAGAGGACATGGCTGACCCCCTGTTCATGCTGGCTGAAAGGACTACAATGGAGGAATTTTCATCTCTGAATAAATAACACCTCTTTAGAATCTGTTTCAAACAAACATCTCAGCCAGTTAAAATAATCTGTACTGATTTGAATGCAAAGAAATGCATCAATCAGCTTATAAAAAAAACAAATCCTATGACACATAATGCTGTCTAGGCAACTAATAAAAGATTATAACTTTAAAAATGTATTCGTATAAACAACCATTTATGGAAGTACCAATTTTTGTTATAAAAATATGAACAATAATTTAAAACAAAGTAAGTTAGAAAAATAAAATATTTTTTGGCTCCTCTTGAGCATACTCTTGAAATGTAAGTGCTCATTTATGCCTAAGGGTACTGAGGCATTTACTGATGTCTTCCATTTGTATTCTTTAAAATCAAGTAAGCTTTCTGAGCCCCCAAAATAAATTTCAGACTCATCATAATCCTCCGTATAAAAAATAAATCTCTTAAAATTAGCGAAAGACAGAGAATAATAATACAAAGCATCATTAGCATTTCTCTTTTGTATCAAATTTAAATGCTCTTAAATCTCAATACATCATTTTTGTTTTGTATCTTTCACATAGAATGCTACTGGTACTCTATAGTCCATAATGTGAAGAATATGATGCGATAAACAGATCAAGTATTTACATGATGTGGAACTGCTTCTAGTATTAATACTGACAGAAATAGAGGGAGAAAGTGCAATTGTGTAAGAACTTACCATAACAGTAGATGCTTTAATGATCATTGCTGCTGTAGCCTTAGCTACAGGGGTTATATTCTGCCAAGGATATAATAGCTAGCCAACTTCCAAAGCTTAAGGGCACTTTCCATGCACCCAAACTATGAAACAGCTAGAGGTGAGCTGACTAAAAGACAAGTTTGGTTGTGAAGCCCTTCAGAGCTTTCCTGCCAGCAAAAAAGGAAGGCTGAACCCTGAAAGGCCAATGCTAGGAACAACAAAAAATAAATGTCTACATCATGGCCTAAAAACACACCAAAACACAAGGGGAATGGAGGATGGGAGATGCTACTGCAGCAGTGATCATTCAAATATGTACCGTTATGGTAAGTTCAATTTATACAACTGTACTATATTCATTATATTGATCACTGTTACAGTAGTCTTAGCTATATGAGTAAATTACCTTAGCTAACTACATTTGGGAGGCAGAAGGAGAAGAGTCCAGAAGCCCCTGGAGAATGGTGTGAGCAAAGCTTGATCTGGACCTAGAGAAGGAATCAAGCTTATAGTGCTTTGTAAAAGTATGTACGCAGGACCAAATGGCAGCTTCTAGAATACTTCAAGATGCCAACTCTTTCCAAAAAGCCACAGATGAAGCCAAGGCCCTGGTAGAGTGGGCCTTGACCCTGCCTGGAATAGTTTTGTTATGGTGAGTATAACAAAAGGTAATAGCCTTTGGCAACCATTTGGAAATAGTCCGTTTTGACACAGATTGTCCCTTCTTACCTTCACAAGAAATTAATAGTTTATCTGAAGATCTGAAAGATTTAGTTCTGTCAACATAGTACCTGAGCAGTCTGTGGACATCCAAAGTATAGAGTATCCTTTCTCCCTCATTTTTAGGTTCAGGAAAAAATGGGGAAATGGATAGTTTGGCTTAAAGTAAACTCGGATACCACTTTAGGGAAAAAGAAGGATTAGTTCCCCCCAAAAAACTGTTCCTATGGAAAATGAAATAGGTTAACTCACTATAAGAGCTTGTAACTCCAATACCCTTCTCGTAGAGGTCACAGCAATCATTAAAATTGTTTTCTATGTTAAGAATCTAAAGTCAGACAAATTAGCTGATTCAGATGGAACAAATGTTAACTTCTCTAACACGGAATTTGGATCCGAAGGAGGGGGCCTCTATTTTTCTTGGAAGCCTCTTATGTAAACTTCCTTTCAAGAACATTGTGACATGAGACTGCATTGAATGAGATGGCTCAATGAGCAGACATGCTGAAATGGTTGATAAATTAAACTTTATTGAGGAATAAGAAAGGTCATAGGATAGTAACTCACACAAATATTGTGCAACCAGAGAACAACTAGCTCTGAATGAGTGCTGGTTATGTTGCTGGCACTAATATATGACTTTCTAGAAGTGGACTTTCTTGCCTCCATTAGTACCTGCGACACATCCTCAGTAAACAGGTGCCTAAAGGAAAATCCAATGTAACTACTGTCTGTATATTTTAACTGTGGAGCTTTTCTCCCCGGGCCTCCGCTGAAAATGGACCTACATCTAGTCGGACACTCCCGGTCAACAAATGTAAATAAATAAATAAAAAAATAAAAGACCCTATCATCCAGGCAGTCAATTGAAGATGGTTGATGCTGGGTGTATCAAACACCCCAAACACCCCTTTTCTTGTGTGAGTAGATCCATTCTGTGAGGAAGCTTGTGGTAATTGCTCCTGGCTATTTCCAAAAGAAGGGAGAACCATGGTTGCCTGTGCCAGAAGGGATTCACCACAATGATCTTGAAGGATTCCTTTGAATCTTCAGTGGAAAGGGTGAGAAAGTTTACAGGAACATTCTTGTCCAAGGGAAAAAAGGCATCTGTTTTCCAAGCCTTCTTGCATGGACTTCTGGAACAGAATAATGCCAGTTAATTGCATAGAGAGGGGGCAAAGAGATCTACTTGAGGAACTTCCCACAGATGGATCACATTTTGGAAAACCCCTGATCTATTTTCCATTCATAAAGGTCTGTCTTTGTTGTGCTCAGCTTGTCTGCCACACAGTTTTGCTCTGATGGAATATAGGATACCTGCAGAGTGAGAATGTATCTTGAAACTATATACCAAGGAAACTTGGATAGTCTGCAAAGGTTGTAGGATCTAGTTTTCCCTTGGTTGTTGATGTACCACATGATTGTGCTATTGTTTGTAACCATTTTGAGATGTCTCAGGGACCAAAGATGGTTGAGATAGTTGAGTTCCTTGATCAGGGCAAGCATTTCCTTGATATGTATGTGCTTGCATTTGCCCTTGGTGAAGCATGCCTTCTGCACTTTTATCGCTCCTGAAACTACTCCCCAAGCAAACTCTGAGGTGTCTGTGGTGACTAGGTGCTTTGGAGCAAGGAGGGAAAAGGGGAAACCTGGATTTAAAGATATCCATTGTCTCCACCAAAAGATTTCTCTTCTGACAAACCCTCACACTGGGATTTGAAAAGATAAAGGGTGTTGATACTGGGACCTAAGACATTTCAGATACTACTGTATATTTCTCATACGGATTCTTGCCAGGGGTATCATGAGAATCATGGCTGCGATGAAAGCCAAAATACTGAAGTATTCCCTTGCAGTGAACAAAGTCTGAGTGGAAAATATTAGAAATAGATCTAAATAAAGATCTATTTTTTTCTGTGAAAGAAAAGCTTTTTGAGCTGAAGTGTTTAGTTGACATCCCTGGAACATAATCCTGTTTGAAGGAGTAGAGCAAGACTTTTGAATGTTCACTTGTTATCCCAGCTTGCATAAGAGATTTCTCACCCAAGACAGAAAGAGACATTCCTGACACTTTGAAAAAGACTCTACAAAGATAAGCAAGTCATCTAAATATGCAAAAAAGGGATAGCCTGTAGCCTGCAATGTGTTGGACACTTTGTGAGCACTTGTGCAGTGGATAGCCCAAAGGATAAGGCAGAGAACTAGTAATGTGATCCAGACACACAAAACCTTAAGAAAAGTCTGAAGTTTGTATGAATAAGGATGTGATGATAAGCATCTTTTAGCCATAGTGTTACTAGGAAACTTGAAGGAGGAAGAAGAGGTAACAGGCTGTGAAATGAATCATTTGGAAGTTGGGCACTATCACAGACAGGTTTAGGAAAGAAAGATCCAGAACTGGTCTCCAAACATTTTCTTTCTTTGGCACTAGGAGCATCCTTGAAAAAAAACTTTCCCCACCTGGGAAGGAGGAACTGATTCTACCACTCTATGGGATAGCATGTGATAAAGAATAGGTGGAAACAAAAGAGTTAGGTATGAAGGATGAAGAATGGCCCCTGGAAAGGAGGAATTTCCTCACACTGCCATCTGTAACCCTGATGAATGATTTTCAGAACCTATTTCTCTGAAACAATCTGTTGCCATAGAGAAAAATGGAGATCCAGACTTTCTGGAAGAGAAAAGGGGCCAGGGTGGGGGGTGTCACAAGGTTGCTTGAATAGTCATTCAGACTTGTTGGACTATCCTTGATTTTGGGAGGTTCGATACTTGTGTTTGGATCCCTCCTTGCCATTTTTTCTTAAAAATCTGTTTACCTGAATTTTGTTGAGACTATTTATCATATTTTTTGCCAAAACTAGGTGCAGACATAAATAATCCCTTTGACAATTTGGAAAAGGAGGGCAGAAAAATCTTAGAAGTCCCCTAGGTTAGCTTGCCTCTTTCATCACACTTTTTGATCACCTCTGCAGCAGGAATGGGAGACAAACACTAAATCTCTATCCACAGGAAAATTTTAAATCTCATTTTTCACATAATCTGGGAGGTCCTGAGAATGCAGCCATAAAATCTCTTCAAAACGGTATCACAGGCCATAGCCCTGGTAGAAGTAACAACAGAGTCATACACACACTGTAAACAATGAGTAGTGACTTGTACAATAGAAGAAACTAAGTTAGTTAAAACAACTTTTTCATGACATGAAGAAATTGCAAACAAAACATTCCTAAAACATTCAGAATTTATCAGAACAAACTCTACATATAAGCTTGACAATTCAAAATTCTACAAATCAATACTTATCAATAATTTTCCCATACTTATCAGAAAGAGTAGGATTCAAATTAACTAAGTGTTTAGTTGCAGTGGACTTAACTAAAGTTATAGCTGCTGGGTTATGTTTGGGAATGGTGTATACAACTTTAAAAGACTGAGGAACTTTATGCATCCTATCTGCCTTATTAGGGAGAGCTGTCTGACTATCAGGAAAATTGAAGGCAGTAATACAAACATCCTCTAAGGCAGACAGAACAAGAGGAATGGGTGTACGTTCTGGAAAATCCTTCTGTAACAACTCATCTGATTTTCTGAGGGACAGAGAAACCTTAGTGTTCTCCCACTGAAAACACTGGGACATTTTATCAATAGTCTTAGACAAAGAGAACCCCCCACAGGGTGAATCAGAAACAGAGTTCTCCTCTGAGTATGAATCAGAAATGTGAAGAAAAAAAAAGCCTGCATTTTCTTATTCAGTTTCAGAATCTTGAATCTCTTCAGAAAAAGAGGAATCCCTCTTTCTTTTACCAGAAACTACTTTAAAATAAGGATAAATAGCCTAATTAACCCCTGAGCCAGACCCAGTAAAATAACTTAACCAAATAAATTTGAGGAGGAATAGATGCATGCTTGGTTTTCTTTTTCTTTTTCCAGGAAAAATGGGGCCAACCACATTATTAATGGCATCAGCTATTTCTCCAGGGATGGGAACAGCATTCTGACAAAAAATGGAAAACTTCCCCATTCCACCTCACAGGACAGACAAGAGTGATTCTCCTTTGCCCACTGAGGGGACCTCAAAAGATACAGAGGATGTGGCTAAACTACGGTCCATAATGGCTGTAAGTGTTACACAAGAGGGATCCAGGACAAAAAATGAAAGCTCTGAGCTACCACCAGAGCCAGAGCCAAAAACTAGGCGACCTAGGCAGTGACCTAGGGCCCATTGGCTTGGGGGCCCACTGCCACAAAACTTACATTTCTTCTTTAAGAACACACTCTGCGTATGTTACATTTCTCCTATAAGAACACAAGCAAAGTATGTTAGTGTGTGCGCATGCACATTAAAATGATAGAGAGTTTCTGTTCATCCATACATTAGAGTAGGTATGGAGAAGTGAGCAACAGAACAGGTTAGTGTGTGTGTGTGTGTGTGTGTGTGTGTGTGTGTGTGTGTGTGTGTGTGTGTGTGTGAAAATGCCCCAATCAGGGATAGCAGGCTGGTAACTTAAGGACTTTCTGTGTATTTTAAAGATCTGTTGAGTTCCAGTGCATTTTCAAGGACTGTTGACCTTTTGTGCATTTTCAGGGAATGTTCACTTTCTGTGCTTTTTCAAGGAATATTGAGTTTCAATGGAAAAGAAGTTTACTGTTGTTCATACTAAGTCTATTTTCACTGTGCAACTGTTTTGTTTAGCAAATGGCCATCATCAGTGTTTATGCTATCAAATTTGAAACCAGTATTAATAGAACAACAGGTAGTATACTTGCCTTTGGTGCTGAACACTGTGGGTTCTACTCCTACTCCATGTCAATGGAATGGTCTTTAAGTGGGGATGGGGATGCTGCACTCCTAAGTGTGTCCTCCTTTGGATGAGCTGCCTAATAGGAGAAATAGCCAAGTAATGGGATATTGGAATGGCTGGGGAGAGGGAGTGCTGCCAGTGGAAGCTGCTATGTGTGCGGGGTATGATCTCCTACCTAGGGCACCATTTGACAATAATCCAGCTGTGAATACAGCAAATGCCCACAGCAGAGTCACCCACCTGTGACTCTGACAAATTGCTAGCTTGCTGTAGTGGTAAAAGCTATTTGCTTCATGTTATCTTTTTGTGGCTGGAAGAAGGACCAACTATGGGACTAGTAGTCTCTTCCATGACTAAGCTAAAAATGGTGCTTCTTTCTCATGGAAGGCAAGCCAAGTCAATGTTACTAGTCCACAAAAGTTACTTTCTGACAGAAAAACACAATAAAAAGCTCTTTAAAGCACTATCCCAGCCCCGCAAAATAAAAATAAATACACTTTCTCTACACAAAGATGTTTTCAGTTACTTTACACTACTTTAAACAAACAGGAGAAAAACAAGTGTTTCATTTATTTATTTATTTTATTTTATTTTATTTTATTTTACATTTGTTGACCGGGCTAGTCTAGCTGGATATATGTCCATTTTCAGTAGAGGCCCGGGGAGAAAAGCTCCAAACATGAATATTGAGACAGTTAACAATACATAGAACTATTAAGAATAAATACAGAGGTAGCAATGGTCTAGTGAACAGTTATAATAATACATTTGTGTACTAAACAGTATTAGTGGAAATTAAATAAACAATTCTATAAAAAACTAAACTAAAAACAATTCTACAAATCACACTAAATGGTATGAGCAAGTCATAGTTATAGGAAAGAGAATATATATGTCATTGTGTTATTCAAGAGGAAGAGTAGTAGTATGATTTGGAAGTACAGGTTAAAGGAGAAGGGATAGGGTTAAGAATAGAAGGAGAAAAAGAAGTCAGTCTGGGTTAGTACATGGACAAAGCCAATGAGCTTTCAGATGTTCTTTAAGATGTTTTTTTAAAAAGAGAAGTAGAAGCAAGGGTAGATAATTCAGCAGGGAGCCGATTCCAGAATTTTCCTGCAGTGTTTGAGAAAAGTGAATCCCTGGCTTTGTTGTTGGCTTTATTTGAGGAAACTAGACGCTTGTTAGCAGAGCGTAGTGTAGCTAGATTAGTATATGGTGTAATTAGATCAGTGAGGATAGGGGTGTTGTTAGGGTGGTACAGGGTCTTGTGTGTAATAAGTAATTGTTGAAAGAGTATCTGGTTTTTCAGTTCTAGCCATCCAAGTTGTTTGAGGTTAAGGCAGTGGTGAGTTTTAAAGGGGGAACATGTGATGAATCTAGCTATACTATTATAACAGGTGGAGAGTTTGGAGAGGTTGTTTTTGGATAGGTTGGTATATATAACAGAGGCATAGAAGAGGGTAGAAATAAGGTGGGTTTGGGCAATTGCTTTCCTTGCAGAAGGGGTAAGGAAGGGTTTTATTCTATAGAAGGTGCCAAGTTTTCTGTTAACAGACTTTATAGTAGAGTTTATGTGTTCATCGTAGTTGAGATGATTATCAATAGTTACACCTAGTAGGCGGGTTGTAGTCTCTGGGTTGATGTTGGTACCATTGTTAGAGGTTATAGAGAAGAAAGGGATGGGTGATTTATGAGTAGGAGTAAAAAGCAGTAGTTTTGTTTTTTTGGGATTAAGGAGGAGGCAGTGTTGCATAAACCAGTTTTCCACATTCTGAAAAACAGTTTGGGTAAGGGAGTGGAGAGAGGATATATTCTTGGCTGTGCAGATTAAAGTGGAGTCATCAGCATATTGAATGCAGGTGGCTTGAGGTAAGTTCATGTGTAAGTTATTAATAAATAAGGAGAAGAGTAGGGGACCTAGGATAGAGCCCTGGGGTACTCCAATATTTACTGGAAGTAGTGAAGACAGATTGTTATTCCAAAGTACTGCTTGCTGTCTATTTTCCAGATAAGACCTAAACCATTGTATGGCTTGAGCATCGAGGGAGTGAGCCTTTAGTTTGTTTAATAGTAGGTTATGGTAAACATACATTACAGGCATGAGGCAGTCCATTAAAACAAAACAGTCCTATCTTTAAAATAACTTTCCTGAACTGGAAACTAAGAAAACATAACAACATTTAGAGAGTGGAAATTTTTCCCCCAAATGGAATTTATATGCCCAGCAAAGGAAGGCACAAGCCTAGTATCAATCCTCGAAAACCTCAGAGGAGCATATTCTTCAGTGGCAGTAAAGCTCTGAAGGGCTTCACATCTAAACTTGTCTATTAGTCAGCTCAACTCAACCTGCTTGACAGTTTAGGCCCATGGAAGGAGCTCTGAAACTTTCGAAGCTGACTGGGTGTTATATCCCTGGCAGGATATAATCCACAGAGGCTTGTATATATTACAAGCAAAAGCCCCCTTAATTCAGTTGTCATAAACACAAACACCTTGCAGACCATGTGTGCATTCTAAAATACTTTTTAAATTCTGGCAAAGCCCACCTGCTCATCCTTACCAATGTATGCTAATCCTAGCCCTAACACTAAACTTGCCTCTAACCCAACCTTACACCTTACCTTAGAAAAGTCCTTTACCACTTTAGTAAAATATATCTAAATTTAGTGGTATGATTTTGGGTAACAGGTTGCAAAAGGAAAATACTTGTTTTTCTTTTACAATCCTTTCATTTTTTAATGATATGTTGATTTTAGAAGTGATAGCATCAAAGTCCTGTGTTTCGATGCTTGTGCATTTACATAAATCAACACATACTCATATTTTATATATATATATATATATATATATATATATATATATATATATATATATATATATATATATGGTTCCCTATCAGAAGCCTGAAACACTATAAGCCTGAAAATCAAAATCCTGAAAACTAAAGCCTGAAAATTCAAAATCCCGAAAGCCCAAAATCCTGAAACTCAAAATCCTGAAAACACAAATAATGCTAATATGTCACTATAAAGACACTAATATCTACCAACTGACCCTGACCCTAACCCTAACCCTAAGGTCCGTCACTATCGCACACTCACCTGACCCAAGACCCTAACCCTAACTCACTTAAACCGCCCCTAATCCCAATATTTGTCACTATTGCATACATGCCTAACCTGCGCCCTAACCCTAACTCACTTAAACCGCCCCTAACCCTAACATAAAACCAACCACACACTTACCTGAACCCAACGCATGACCTAACACCACAGGGCTAACAATAGCAAAGCCACAATGACGTCAGTATGTCCATTTTGTGTTTTCAGTATTTTGAGTTTCATGATTTTGGGCTTTCGGGATTTTGAATTTTCAGGCTTTAGTTTTCAGGATTTTGTGTTAGTGTTTCAGGCTTCTGATAGGGAACCATATATATATATATATATATATATATATATATATATATATATATATATATATATGTGTGTGTGTGTGTATGTGTGTGTGTGTGTGTGTGTGTGTGTGTGTGTGTGTGTGTGTGTGTGTGTGTGTGTGTGTGTGTGTGTGCGGGTATATATATCCATCCATCCACAAACCCTTTTTCCCATTTTGCACATGGGGTCAGGTTAGCCCTGCCGTGATAGTTCATCAACAGCACACACTCAACATGCACACTCGCACCTAAGGCCAATGTGTGTGTGTGTGTGTGTGTGTGTGTGTGTGTGTGTCTGTAGTGCGATCTCGGAGTTGGTATATTTAAGTTACAGGGGGTTTTGGGGGCACAGCCCCCCACTGGGGATGCAGGGGGGGGCTAAAAGTTTAAGGTAAGTGTTTGTTGTGTGTTTATGTTTACTTTACATAGTTGTCATTCTGAAAGTTGATCATATGGTCTCGGCCATATGAAAGTTGACTTTCTGAAAAGTCGACCTATATATATATATATATATATATATATATATATATATATATATAGTTCTAGATTGAAATCTTGAAAGAAGAGAAGCTTGAAACTTACAAGATCAAACCAAAAATCTGAAAATGTTTTAAGCTCAAAAACGCACACAAAACTCCTACTTAAATATTCCAACTCTGGGATCATACCATAGTGGGGAAAGGATCAATACCCCAATCCTTACCATGCTGTGATCCTGCACAATTCAGATTCTAGCAAAAAGACACACTGTTCTGTTTTTGTTGGTTCAAGCATATAATATTCAAGCATTTGAGCTCAATCTTGTAAGTTTTGAGCTTCTCATGGGGCTCTTGAGAAACTCAGTTTAAGTACCTAAGCCAAATTTTCTGTGTCTTTCCTTCTTACCTGTAATTACCTCTTCTTGGACATCATCTATAACAGAATCATCATAGCCTCTATAAACGAACTTTCATAGAAGCTTTCATAGAAGTTTTTTTTAGCTGTTTTTAAGAAATAATAGCATCTGTAGAAATGGCTCTGTCACTATGTGTCACTTGTACTTTACAGTAACATTTCAAATGGGAAGGATACCTGCTATGATTTTCTAGATAGTAGCTGTCTAGCCAACATGAGGTGCTTTGTAGTTTGTTTTTTTTAAACTAACTGGTTCATTTCTGAGAAGTTATTCTAGTACTTTATTTAAAATGGTTTAAAGTGCTGTTAGCAAAAGACCCTGGAAATGCCTTACTTAATCAGAAATGCAAACATTCATTTTTATTTTCATCTCTGTTTTAATAAAATAATATTTATGCATCCATATATGAGTATTATTGTTTTTTTTTTTTCATTTTAAAAATATCAAGCTTGTTCCCATTTCACTGCAGGATAATTGCAATGTGACTAAAATGTGGAGGTTGACAGTGTTGTACTATGCTATAAGATAATCTTATAGTCCCAACAGCATTTATTGATGAAGCCACACACAGTAAATATACAGTTTATTACCTTGCATGAACAACTCTGCTCAGTGACAATGCATGCATAAACCTTCCCATTGACTTGGCTATAGCTTAAAACATCACTACTACTGGGTTACATATCATGGGTGGAGCATAATTCACAAACATCATATGAGCAGTCCAACAAATCCAATTTATTATGCATAAATGAGTGAGGGATACCAAGCAGGAAAATTAGGTCTGCTTGTTAACTTTCTTCAGTCAATGAAGTAAAGTGAAGGTTAATGTTTTGCCACCTGAATTTATAACACTGTTTCCAGAAATGGTCATGCCTTTAAATGGCTGAATGTAACACATTAACAGCTTTAATGTAATATATAAGACAGCACACTGTCAAACAGCTAAATAACACATGACTCTGTGGTTTGTATGTTGCTGGATGAATGATGACAATAAAAAAAAGAAGTTATGTACTCACCATAACATTCCATCTGTGTTGGCCATGTTTATTCTTTCTCAACAAGTGGGTTTGGATCTGACCTTTGGATCTGACTCGGCTGCTTTTTCTAGCTCATGGCTACTGGAACTCTTGAGCTCCTCCCTTACCCATAATGCTCTATTCCTCTAACATAACTCAGATCTTGTTTGCTGGCCTTATAGCTTCATAAGAATATTAGAACACTAGTAGGAGAAACCATTACCTGAGCTCAAAAGAAAAAGAGGAACATTGGTTCCTTTATAACCATCTTGTTCTTCCAGGAGATGGAACATGGTGAGTACATAAATAAATTCTTAATCTGATATTGTCAATTTTCATTCATTCCTCAACAAAAAGGACAGAGTCCCCAGCTACCTGAATTCCTGGGAGGACTATAAGGAAGGATATTCCTGAGTACTGTTTCTGCTATTCCCCTCAAGACAAGATCCAGTTTGTAATGAGTAATAAAGGTATGAGGATTAGCCCAAGCTGCAGCTGCACAGATATCATTCATGGCAGCCCTGGATAAAAATACTGATGATGTTGAAACAGACCTGGTTGAATGAGAAAGCCCAATTTGTTATAAACAAAGAATATGCAAGCAATCAACCACTTGACTAAAGTTACTTTTGCAACTGGCTTGCCTAATTCCGATTCAACAAAAGAAACAAACAATTGATCTGTTTTTCTGAAATTCTTTGTCCTATGCAAATAGAAATGCAACTTTTTGTGAATGTCCAACAAATGCAATATGTAAAGGGGTAAGATCTGACCCCTCCTTGTTTGTCGATGTACCATATCACTGACATATTGTCCATTTGAATCACATTAGTCCTGGAAAGGAGGGAGTCCTGAAAGGCCTACAATGCTAGGTGTACTGCTGTCATTTCCAGGACATTGATATGTATGCTAGACTCTTCAGGTGACCATGTGCCTTGGACTGTCTTTCCCAAGAAGTGTCCCCCACCCAATGTGGGAAGTATCCATGGTAACTATGGCTTTGGGCTGAGGAAGAATGAAGGGATGGCCTTGTAAAATCTGATCTGAGTGAATCCACCACAAGAGGTATTTTTTGCCTGCCTGAGTTAACCTGATCTAAGTGGACAAATGTTGCTGTAGAATGGAACACTGAGTTGCTAAGGTCCACTTTAGAATTCTCATATGGAATCTTTCTAGCAGAACTAGAACTATTACAGCTGACATTGACCCAGAGGCTTGTAGAATCAATCAAGCTGATACAGAAGAATTCTGAATTATATTTTTGACTTGAAATCGAATAGTTTGTACCCTTGGTAAAGGAAGGGAGGCTGTTATTGATATTGTATTAAACAAGATCCCTATGAACTCTAATGTCTGAGATGGTTCTAACTGAGATTTGTTGTGGTTGATGGTAATTCTTAGATGAGAAGAAATCTGAAGTATATAGTCTTGTGCTTTTATCAGAAGTTGCCCGGTCGGAGCAGTTATGAACCAGTTGTCCAAATACGGAAACACCCAGAATCCCTGCAGTCTCAAGTGAGCTGCTACTACTGCCATACATTTGATGAACACCCTGGGGGATGTGGTGAGAAAAAAGGGCAGTGCTCTGAATTGATAATGACTGGCTCCCAACCAGAAGCATAGGTATCTCCTGGATTGTCTGTTCATCTTTGTGAATAGTAAGCATTCTGAAGATCTGTTGACCCCATCCAGTTATCCTTGTGCAGGAAAGGCAAAATGGACTGAACCATGACCATCTAGAACATTCTATGCCAAACTGATTTGTTCAGACTGTTGAGATCCAAAATTGGTCTCCAGTCTCCTGTTTTCTTTAGCACTAAAATGAATCTTGAGTAAGTTCTGTATTTTATCTGGTCTGGGGGAAACCTCTTGGATGACTCTTTTTTTCTAGCAGCTTTTTAATTTCTAGAGTTGCAGTTTTCCTCTGACTGGGTGGAACTCTGGGAATTTTGTTTAATGTCAAAGGAGGGGGTATGGACAAGGGAATTATATAACATCTGGAAATAATCCACTGCACCAATGTATCTTTTGTAATGTCTAGCCAGACTCTCTGATGCAGGGTTAGATGATCTCTCACTGCCTCCAGAGGCTGACAATCAGGTCTCCTTTCAGGATCACTGATAGGGTCTGTCAGAGAAGGAATCTCTAGACTCCTGGCTCTGCGGACCTCCTCTGCTATGCAGGCAGTGTCTTCTGTTAGAGTCTCTCCCTCTGCCCCTGAGGGAACTTTCTCCACATGGATTTTGGAAAGGACCCTGGTTCTTTGAGGGGGTCAAAAAATATGCTCAGTGCAGACAGGGTCTTACCATCTTGCTCACACCCGGAGAGCATGTTCTTTACCTTAGGATCAAGCAAAGAACTTCTGTCAAAGGGGGCATTGATGAAGGGCTCCACAAAATCACACAAGTGCATCCAGGCATGTCTCCTAATGGAAATGCCTAAGCCCGCTAACCTTGAGGTACCTTCAGCTGCATGTGAAATGAGCCTCAGAGACAAATTTGTGATTGATTGTAGGGTAGCCAACTGTGAGGCAGTACAAATCTGAGCCTAAGAAGTACTGGTCCCCTGAGACAGATTTGGAGAGTTCTTTAATCAAATCCCTCATAAATCTAGTGAGGTTTTCCAAATAATTCAGTGACCTGAGTGTAATGGTCACTGAAACAGATACATGCTTCCCAAATCTGTCCAATGCCCTGGACTCCCTGATGGGGAATAGACAGATGAACTCTGTTATGAAAGTTCTTTTTATGTGACTGTTGCTATGACCATGGCATCTACTGGTATTCCCTTGCTTTATTTCATGGTACTCCGATCTTATCTGGCCTCTTGGGGATCAGCTCAATAGAGTTGGGTTCCTTCCACACCTGTCTAGAGATCGAATCAATGAGCTTGTTGGTGGGTGGAGTCACCCAGGAGGTAGATGGGCCAGACCCAAAGGCTTCCAAGCATACCAATTTCTCTTGGGAAGGGTTATCAGCAGACCATTTTCCTCCATTGATTGAGGATTTCCAGGATGTGTACAAAGGAGACGTCATCAGGTAGTGATCTTGGGGACTCTTCCCCCTCATCAAAATCAGCATGTTTAGTGACCTACTCTTGAGGAGCATCTAAGTGCCTCCTCTTGCACTTTCTCTTCCTAGGGACTTCTTCAGTGTGATGTTCTGGAGAAGTATCAGAAGAAATAAGTATATACTGCACTGCTGGGTAGCCTAGAGACTTTGGTCTGGCTGTCCCTGTGAAACAGAGTGATAAGTCTCAAGGCACAAAGATATATGAGATCCAAAGAGCAGATCCAAGGGAGGTTGAACGATCCATCCTCCAGAAGCAGAGAACACTCTCTCCACTACCTCAAAGGCAGAGTGCTCCAGTGATAAGGAGGCTGATAGAGCTGAGAAGACATGCTTCTGGACCATTGGCTCCCTCTGATACAAAGGCAGTCTTCCCAAGGCAGAAGTTGGGGTCAAGCTGCCCAGTGATGAGACTCCGTGGGGTAAAGATGGCTCCAACAACTTTGGAGTCAACTCTAACACCTCAGACCCAACAATGACACTTTCGCTCTGAGAAAAGTCTGGCTCCAGCACGTTCAGAGCTCGTGCACTCAGAGAATGCATTGGAGCTGAAGACACAACAATCATTGAATCTGATACAGATGGTCCCAGAAGAATGTGATCCAAGGGCTATGAAACCACAGGTCAGATCAGAGAAGAAGCCAAGATGGCAATAATGTACTAGTAAAGGTCTCTGGACCCGAAGGGATAGGAGCCAGGAGAACTCCCGTCTGAATCTGTGCCAAGACAGACTTTCTCATCATCCTATCCACATCAGCTTCTGTCAGGCTCCTGGAAGAATGAGAAGATGAGGCCACTGAAAGGAACCTGGAATGTTAACATCTCTCCAAAAAGGGATGGCAGTCAGGAAGGGGCAGGGTCCAAAGAAGCCATATACCTTATTTGAGGTAAATGATTGGATCCAAGGCTATTGAATCTGATGAAACAGATCAGACATCTGATGCCAATGGATCCAAAGGTTTAGTGTTTGGATCCAGTCTTTTAGAAACTTTGTGAGCAGGCTCTGTGGTTAGATCAAAGGAAGGAGTGGAGGACACAGACAGATCCAGCTGCGTTTTTCTCTCCTCTTTTTTATCAGGCTTGGAGGGTGGAGCTCTAGATAGTGATTCCAAGAATGTCATAGGGAGAAGACCTTTCAGAATAAGTTTATTCTTGTGGTCTACCAAATCACAAGGGTTAAAAGCTTTGCAGATCTTACAGTCAACTTTTAAATGAACAGGGCCCACACAATAGACACACAAATCATGTGCATTAGAAGGTGGAATCTTGTGCCTACACTGCTTACACTTCTTAAAGCCTGAAGGCTTTTCAGCCATCTTAATGAGATATCTAATATATAGCATAAAGAAGAAATGTTTTGGTAGTTTAGAAATACACTAAAATAGCTTAGGATAAAGAATATATACAGAAAATGATTTGCACAAGGCAAGGACAGAAAAATATAAGTAATTAAGTAGTTAATTCACTTAACTGGTTAACTCACGAGAGCTCAGAGTGACCACATCCATACATGAAGGCGGCAAATTAGATCTGAGGTATGTTAGGCACATAGACATTATGGGTAAGGGAGGAGCTCAAGAGTTCCATTGTGAAAAGAGGCTGAGTTGGAACCGAGGGTCAGATCCAAACCCACTTATTAAGGAATGAATGAAAATTGACAACATCAGATCAAGTTATTTAAATGACATTGGTTAACTTGAGAGGAAAAAGTCCACAAGATAGTACTGTTCAAATAAGTGATTCTAATTCTCTGCAACAGGCCAGTTCCTGCAGCAGTCGTCCCAAATGTATCCAGCTTGTTGCTTCTTGAAACAATCTCTCCAACCCCATTCCTCAAGCAGCAGAACCACCTTGTCTTTCTTTTCCTGTTATGCTTGAAAAAGGCACAGTGATCATTAGTTTTATTTTTGACCAGGTGAATCATTTTGTTAATGAAAGGATTCTCATTCTATTGGATTAGTCCAAAAGTCGATTCAGCTGAAGGTTCTTTATTATTTTCAAGACTTTGCAAACATTTTACTGATCAATAAATATCTTTGGCGAGATGAGTACAGAAGTTAAAATTTCTATCCTTTCACTGCACATTCTTTCATAGAAAGAAAAAACTGATGCCTCCTTCCCATTACGGCTACTGAAAAGTCTTGCTTAACAAATATCCTAGCGGAATACAATCCCCACAACTGGCTGAACTTCCACACCACACTACAGTTAGCACTTCTTTTATTGTATAGGTTTCAAACCTAGTTTTAATATGCTAAAGTTACTGAATTGTCATAACAGGTCTTTATGAAAAGATTTTTTTGCACTCACCCTATTTTCAACTTTTTTTTCAGGCAAGACACTCCAGTTATGTAACTATTTTCTTAATAAATTCTGAAGAGTTGAGACTCTTCAGCTTTATGAAATTTCCATTACTTGGATATTTGTTCTGCCTTGCGTTGTCCTGTTGTTGACCAGATTTTCATTTGGCTTCCAGGTACACACAGTGGGTTTTCAGTTGAGTATTTAGTTCCTGGAATTGCAGAGTTGAGTCTAAATGCCATGTTAATGCAGCATTCTCCTTCCTTTCTTATTTCTGTCTGAAGTAATTTAAGCATGAAATCATTAATTTTAGTGTTAATTTTCTGTATTTTGACTACAATCATTTCCAAACCAAACTGTTTTATTTCTGTGTAGCCCAGACTGGAAAACTGTACTTCTGTTTTGGTCTTGGTTGTAGAAGTGGTTTCCACATGGCCTCATGATAAATCTTCAAAAATCCCTTCACTAGTTATATCCCTTGAGAAGCATGTAAGCTTGTTTTCCTTTCTTTGCTTTGAACAAGCTTACTGATCATTGGGAGATATACTGATTATGCTCTAAATATGCTAGGACACATTTTTAAAGTACTATATTGTAACAATGTAGGGACAGGCAGGGACCTTGTCTGTTTGATTAAAGTACTATACTAGAATTCTAACCTAAATGGGTTTAAGTGAATATTAGTGAAGAAGGTAATTTGCTGTTTCGGTACAGTATGATAAATGAAGTTTATAGCATATATGTTATTTAACGTGCATAAATGCACACACGGATGCAGTCAGGATGCACCAGTTAAGCAGGAAGTAGTGTGACAAACAAAACATTGAATTGTAGATTTTGTCTCAGTCCTATTCATTAACGTTTATGATGAAATGTACATTAATGCAGACAAACACAAAAGGTGATGAGAAAAGCTCTTATATACAAGCAATTAATCAGACTATTAATTGCAGCTGAGTACAACTAAACCAGAATCAGTGCACTTGACTGCCTAAAAATTCATTTACCACTAAAGGCAAATTTTTCTTTTTTAATACTCAGTATGCTACAACATTATTTGAGGGACTCCAGTGAGAGAAGCCTCCTCTGTTTGAAAAAAAAAATGTATTCTATTGCGTCATCAACTGATTTTTAACATGTTTTTAGGACTAAAGTGCACTAATCAAAACATCCATTGGTTGACTGTCTGGAAACCATCATAAGCACAGCAGTTATGTGAATTCTCATTTTATTAGTTCTGGATATTAAGATTCCAGATAATGTTTAAAAGTGGAGTGTCTAACAGAAGCTACAGTGTATCCAAAATTTAAACTGAATTAGAGGCCTTTTAGCAACTCATGTATGTTAGCTAATTAGTATCTCTAATGGAAATGTAAACAGCTATCTTTTCATTTTTATTCTAGGGCAAGACTTTGACTTACTTGGCAGGATGAGACAAAATTAAGCCTATATTCTTTTAGTGAAGCAGTTCTGTCTTCATAGTCCTTGTAGCTGTATCTACTGTAAGATTAAGATGGAAGTCAGAACATTGTTTGAGGGTTACTTTGGGAATGTTTACTTTAATGTTAGAGAACTTATTATTTAAAACCATACCCTTTATAGACACCAATGGTTAATCAGGCTAATTTGTTTTTTCCTCTTAACTTTGCAGTATGATGTTGATTCAGTGAAAATGGTGAGAATGTATATAGGAACCTCACATGCCACTGGAGAGAGTACACATCCTCTGCTACCTTCCCCTTGCTCTGCTAAACTGAGCCGAAATTAGGGAGAGCTACAAACTCCTGGGTGGTGAACAGTGGTGCCCTATATATGGAAGACATTGACCTTCCCTCCAAATCTGGTGCTTCAGGAGAGGACTGAAGACATGTCTCGCAGCACTCTGTAGCTTTCTCAATTTCCTCAGATATGAATTGCTGAGAGAAGGCTGCAGTTTCATTGCACGGTTAGTGGTACAAAATGCAGCACAATCACCTTTGGTACATATGGATGAGGGTTCTACTCCCACCCCAGGTAGCTGGATTACTGACAGTGCAGTGCAGCATAAGGGGGTGTTGCACTACTGAATGTGTCATCCTTCAGATGAGGCATTAAACAGAGATTTCATTTGCTTGAGTTGATGGTAGCTCGGGTGGATATGAAAGAACCCATAGCACCTATCCAAAAGAGTAGGGGTTCTTTATTTAAACCGTTATTTACAATACTATCATGTATTAACTTGTTTACAATTTATACATTGTACAAATTTCCATTACTTTTCATTGTCATACAATCACAAATATTTTACTTTTCATTATCATGTTAAGTTTCTATCTTCCTTATCATTATTTGACCCCTGCTCATTTTTCCACAACTGCCATCTGATTTTTCTTACAATTACTGGTAGTCTCCATTTACCATTAAACATAATTTAATTTATCCTTTTATTCCAAATGGTCCATACAATACAACATAAAATAATCTTTTATCTGTTTTATTAGCCTATTACTTATTTTATGTTTACAGCATCCATATATAATCATATCCATAATTGTTTCATTTGCCTCCTTTACATTTACAAATAACTTTTCTTTGCATAATGTTCCTCACAATTTGCAACCCTTATACATTATAAGAAAACATGTTTTGTAGTTTTTCTTTACCACAATATAAACAAATGTTTTCACTGATGTTTTTATATGGCATATTTACTTTTCCTGGTAATTTATTAATCACTAATCTCCATAAAAATTATGGCCATTCTACTTGCCTATTATACCATGCTTTTTGTACTTTTATAGTTTTAACTTTTTTACTCACTAACTCAGCCCAGTGATTACCCTAATAATGCTACATCATGATATTTTTATACCACACTTTCCTCTCATTTTTATTTCATCAATTTTTATTTTCCATAACTTATTTTTTCTTGATAATTAATTTCTTTGTTTAAACATTATTTTCCTGAATTTTTAAACATATCCCAGTGCTGCTCATATTTGTATTTTAGTAAATTTACTACAAACTTCTCATTTTTATCATTTATCCAAAACAAAACTTTATACAAATTCTAAGAAGCAGCATAAACAATTGGGTTTATTAATCATAAACCTCCATCTTCCTTATTCATATATAAGACTCCTCTCTTCACTGGATTTTATTTCAAATGCAATTTAAAAGAAAAAAAACATAAATGTAGTATTTATTTTTCATAGATTATTGGCAACATAGGGACACTAGCTAAATATACAGTCTTTCCCACTATAACTTAATCAAATAAACCTTTTTATTAAATGACAGATTGTATGTTTTCCCAAAATAACTAAGCTCCTTTCTTTCATCTGTTATCATATTCCATTGTTCCTCACTCAATTTTTAATTTTTACCCATAAATCATATTCCTAACACAGAGATTTTTTTCACTGAAGAAGATACTCCTACCTTTACTATATCACCCAGTCCTTTATTTTTTCTTTATTTAAAGTCATGCCTATTGCGTTTAAACATTGATGTAACATACAACTTCTTTCATCCAGACTTTATTTCTTGCAATCAATATAACATCATCTGCATCAGTAAACACAACTGGAATTTTTATCCCTTTATTAGTAATATAACTATCACCTTTCGTATGCAGATTTACATCTCTAATACATTCATAACTGATGCAAATAATATGCTACTCACAGGGCATCTCTGACATATACCATTCTTTATATCTATTTCTTTGCTTAACCATCCATTCACTAAAATTCTTACTTTATTTTTATTATATGAAGAACAACATACATTCTTAATTTTCTCACTAATATTAGACTTTTCCATAATTGTTCACAAAAAATCATGCTGTGCTGCATCAGATGCTTTATTTAAATCTCCTATCCTGATTATGGTTTTGTCAGTCCTGTCTATAATATCATTCTTATTTCCCTTAATATTAATAACAATTCCTGATATTCTTTAAAAAAAAAAATATATATATATATATATATATATTATCTTTCATAATATGTTTCATTTTACTTTCTATTCTCTTCTGAATTATTTTAATAAACATTCTTATAATCTGCATTGTTCAATACTATAGGTCTCCGATTTTCAATTTTATTTTTATCTTCCTTTTTCCATACAAATTTAAGTATACCACTGCATAAATCTTTTTATATAAAACCTTCATTTAACCACTCCTTCATAACTTTTAAGAAGTGTGTTTTCTGCCACTCTGTAAAACTCTTACCAAATTGGTATCATATTCCATCTGGTCCTGCAAACAACTATAAATTAACTTGTCCAAGTACCTTATCTAATTCAGACAAGAAAATCTCATTTTCTAATTCTTTATTTTCTTGTTCTGTTAATTTTTTAACGTGTCTTACTTTTTTATACTTTCTTTCTTTCTTGAAACATTTTCTTTGCATTATTTATTATGATATTCATAAATTGTTGCTAAGATCTCACCTGCCTTTCATTTCACTCATTACAATAGCATTCTCTTTAACTATGCTTCTCAAATAAGCTGGTACCTCTTCTTGTTTACCTTGTAAGTAATATCTTTGTTTTAATAATAATTCTTTAATTTTCTCTTGTTACTCTTCATAAATTCCTATTCTATCACATCTCTGTCATTACTTTCCAAATGTTTCAAAGCATCTATACACATTGTTTTATATTTTTTTCCACTTTTATTACATCTGACTGCCATTCTAAAAAAAAAAACCTCAAAGGTAAGGCCCAGATTTGCACTGAACTCATAGTTAATGGTACTACATGTACAGAACCTGTGGATATAGCAAACCTGCTGGCTGACAGGTTCAGTGAAAACTTCACTCCCTTGTCCCCACCACATATACCAAAAATATTTCAAACACCTGTCCCTTGCCTTTTATCTCTAAAGAGCAAGTCTTAAATGCCTTCTCCAAGGCCATAAACACAGCCTCTATGGGACCAGACAACATCCTGGGCTGTTTTCCACATGAGTTAAAACATGAATTTATTGAGCATGCTTTGCAATCACAACCTAAGCACTGGCTTCATCCCAGTAGAATGGAAAGCAGCTACCATCATCCCTTTGCACAAAGGGGTTGCATCCATAGACCCCAAGAACTACAGACCCATTAACCTGACCAGTTTTATCTGCAAGGCCATGGAATGAATCATCATGGACCTTATTAACAAAGATATAGGAAATCTCCAAATGCTCAACCCAGCCCAGTTTGGCTTTGTCAAGAGGAAATCATGCCTGTTAAACTTGGTGGACTTCTTCAAGACAGCCACCAAAGCCCTAGTCAACAGCAAATCTTTGCATATGATGTATCTAGACTTAGCCAAGGCCTTTGACACAATCCTCCTCTCAGGCATCATTGATAAACTCACCCAGTTGGGTATCAACCCATATAGTCTCAGGTACTTGCAAAATGGCTCACTGATAGAAATCATACAGTCAAACTAGAGGACTTCACCTCTTCCAGCAGACCCATAACCAGTTGTGTTCCACAGGGATCAGTTCTGAGACCCCTCATCTACTTCTCTGAAGTGCAGACTAAAACAAATGGACTGTGGCTGACAAAGTTTGCTGATGACTGTAAAGTGCGAGCGATCATTGAAACCCTTAGTGATGTCAACATCCTGCAAGAAGGTCTTATGCAGACTAATGACTGATGACAAAGTCATGGTCTTAAACTTAATGCAAAAATGCATTATCATCCTCTACAGCAAGGGTGATGTTCCTGAAACTACCACATCAATATCACGACCCTAAGAACACAGTCAGTGGTGAGAAATCTGGGCACACAACTTTGATCACCATGTCTCCACAGTGGTAAGAAGGGCATTTTATATTGCACATCTCATAAGTAAGGGAATTGTAACCAGAAAAAAAAGAGGTTATAACCCCTGTACTCTTCCCTCATCAGGCCAATAATAGAGTACAATGCTCCTTTTGGTATGTTCCTTTCCAAACATCTGCAGCAATTGGAGAGACCACAAAGGCTCCTTAAGAAGAAAAGTCAGTGTCTTCAAGATCTATCCTATGCAGACAGACTGAAATCATAGTCCCTTTACTCTGTGTCATACAAACTGCTCAGAGGTGACTTGTGCCCTGCATATAGTGCAATCACTGATCCAGCTTTGATGGAAATGCTGCACATTCACAAGTCAAATGCCTCACAGGCCACTTGCTCAAAGGACCTTAACCTGGTATGTGAGATCAACAGAGGTTGCTGGACAGACAGATTTGTCTTACAGAAGTTGCCCACCTTTGGAACAAGTTTCCTATTCAAGGTAAACAAAGCCCCTCATTGACCCCATTTAAGTGCAATTTGGATGATTGGGTGGGTAACCAGAAATTCACCCTGTGGGTTCTACCTGTCTCCATTCTGGACAGGGGCAATTGGTGCTGATTGTAGTGTCTGCTTGAACAAGATACCCCTGGAAACATGGGTTGAACCTGGCTAGGATTATAAGGGCCCTGGGACCATTAGCCTAGTAACCTCCTATGATTCTATGATCCTATGAAAAAACATTTTTTATATATTTCTTTAAAAAATATCCATATGAATGATCTGAAAATCCTGTTAGAAATTTCTGTCTCTCAGCTATATTTAAACCTTGTGATACAATAAAATAATCTCTTTCAGTCCTATATACACCTCAACTATATCCACAAATTATTATTCCAAATCTTTAAACTGCTGCATTTTATAATTTAAAAAAAAAATTCTTAATGTTATTTCATCTCCTCTTCTTTTTTCTTGTCAAATCACAATTAAAATCTGCCATTAATATTATATTCATATTAATCACTGCAAATCTAGAATTTTATAAAATAAATTTTCCCATTCTTTACCTGTAACATATGTATACAATATTATAGCTATATATACCTGATTATATCATCAGACCTCTACAATAGTTAATCTTCTCATCATTACAAATGCTATATTCAGCATTTTCACTGACTTTCTGCAAAGTACATCTATGCCAGAACATAGTTATTTTCCTAGGTTCCGTGTTATATCTCTGTCCCAGAGTTTCTTTATTTGTAATCTCGCTCCATGAGTCAAAATTCTTACATCTTCCAATAGTATTACGTCAACAGTACTCTTACTTCACCAATTTAGTATGCCTATTCTTCTACTTATATTTTTAATCCTATTTATAGTTACAGAAATAATTCTAAAATTATCATTATATTTATGTTGTAGCTTACTTGAAATTATGTACATTTAAAGTATTTATTTAATTTGCATTATCCATTTCCTTTCTTTTTCTCTTTTATACTTAACCTTTTAAACTTTCCTTTTTTGTCTCTCACAATTTGCCAATAGAATTATTTACACCTTTAACTATTTTCCAGTGTATTTCCTTCTTATCACTTATTTCAGAAAGTTCTTCTATAATATCTTCTTTTTTATTGTTTTTATCCTTATGTTTATTTTTACCCTGGCATTACTTCCCTACCTCCTCTTTATCTTTTATCAGGACCATTTTTTCTATCTGTATACTATCCTCACTTTTGTTTTCTTCCTCTTAATTCTTTTCTATAGATTATAATCTATCCATAAATGTCCATTTTTGTTACATTTATAACATTTCAGTTTACACCTTTTTGCATTATGACCTGTTTCCTCACAAATATAACATTTACTGTTATTTCAGCTACTGATCAAATAATCATCTTTTCCACAGAAAAAGACAAGTTTTAGGTTGTTGCCAGTATTTTACAACATCCCTGTTACCTTCTACATTTAACATACAGAGATATGAACATTTTTTTTTCTATTTTCAATGCAATATGACAGTCCCATCGACAAGTCCATAATCCTCTGTTATCATACAATTTGCTAATGTCCATAACTTCTTTACAAATTTTGCTTAATACCTCTTAAAAGTGTCTTTTTAGCTTCAATTCAAAATTTAACATTTATTTTCTGTTTCCCTTTGAAATGCTTTAGCTACATGAGTTTCATGGATTGCAATTCTTTTTCTTCTCATACTCCCCTAAAAAACTTTTCAGAATAGAACCAGTCTCAAAAATAAAGTCACAAAATGTTTATTCATGAATAAGAATAAAAGATCTTACTTCATGACCCTTCAATCCCAATGGGACCATTCAGTTATCCCAAATGTCATACCTGTTCACTTCTTTTTCTTCTTTATTCTGAATTCTTCCCAAACATTTGCTTTGATTTTTGACATTTCCTTTCCTCTGTTCATCTCTTATCACTTTCCCTTCATTTTCCTTAACAGTCTTGGCATGTGATTTCTTTTTCCAGCAATCATATTTTAAAATGCCTTCCAATTTCTCTGATTGGATTTTGTCAATAATGTCTCCCCTGAAACATCTTTTCCACTCTCCTGCTCACTCTTCAACAACAATTCACCCAAAATATCATCCCAAAACCATCCCGACTGGAGGGTTGTAATAAAACATCCATCATTGTTTTAAACATTTGCTTCTGATGAAACCTAAAACTTTTGCTGAAACAATACTGCAGAATCTTGTAGAGCCTCAAACACTCCACCAGAATTTGCCTTTGTGTTATCCACCATCAGGGATCTCCTTGAGCACTATTTTCTGAACCACCACAGCACTAGGATTGAAACAAGCACTCTCCTAATAAGTAGGGATCCTTTATTTTCAAAACTTATTTACAATATATACAATTTATCTCATTCACACACACACACACACACACACACACACATATATATATATATATATATATATATATATATATATATATATATATATATATATATATACATTATAGACAACATTTAAACAATTTTTATAAACAGATACTTGAAGTAATACATTCTTTTTTTACAAAATAATTTCTTCATTTTTCATTATTGGACCCCCACTCCATTTTCCACAACCAAATTTTTATTTCTTTTAACATCTTTGCTTGAGTCCATCTTTCAGTGAACAAAACTTTCTTCACTCTTTGATACCATATGATCTTAATTATAGAAAATATATTTTTATTAATACTGTAAACATAATTTTTTGACTTGTCCCCATAATATTCATACTCATAGCCATTTTTAAACTATTTACATCCATATAATTTTAAAAATATTTTAAATCTATCACCATATTCTATATTGATTTAACTCTTTTACAACTCAAGAAAACATGTTCACTAGTTTCAGATTGATTACAATATATACAATTTCTGTTGTTTTTGCTTTTATATGGCATATTTGCTTTCACTGGTAATTTCTGTACCATTAACCTCCATAGAAACTCTTGACATTCCCATGTTTTTATGTCTTTCCATTTTTGCCTTAATTGCAACCCTCTTTTCTTTGCACACATCTTTCCAAGGATAAATATAAAATAATTTTTCCATAATTTTAAGATAGCATAGCTTCCTATCTTTTTCAATTTCATTAACTTTTAATTTCCAAAGCAAAATTTTGTCTTGATAATTATTCATTTCATCATTTTCATATAATCTTCTTCTCTTAGAACTCAAAATAGTCATCCATTCATTATTATAGTTAGCTTTTAAAATTCTCACCAATAATGAACTATCATTATCTTTCAGACTTCTTAATAGTTTAAACACATTTAGACAAGCTGCATACACTATAGGATTTAACAATCCCAGACTGCCTTATTTTTTCACATATAAAATTCCTCTTTTAACTGCATTTAGTCTTGAACCTCAAATAAATGTAAATATAATACTATAAAATACTTTTTCAAAAGCCAATGGGATACTAAAGACACTTACTAAGTAAATAATTCTGGCAAGTAAAATTGAATTACCGTAAGCATATTTTCTCTTATAAGATAGTCTAAAAGTCCTCCAAAATGTACACGTGATTTTCATGACATTTATTTTTTCTTTCCATATAGCTTGTATATATTCTCTTTTCCCAAATATCAAACCAAGTAATTCTATACTTCTCCTATTAAAATTAATATCCCTTAGCATACCAACATAACCTAAACTTACACTTTTATCTTTATTAATAAAAAAATATTTCTTGTATAATTTCCTGTAAAGAACTAATCACATTAACCATATATTTTTGATTTCTTGTAATAAGAATATCATTATCCATGTACGACAACATCATTGGCATATTTCTACCTTCATTGGTTATATATTCCATATCTTCCATCTCCATATTAACCTGAGTTGAAACAATATTCATTATTAATACAAAAATAATACTGCGCAAAGGGCAACCTTGTCTTATCCCCTTTTTGATCACAATTTCTTTACTATGCCACCCATTTATTAATATCTTAACTATATTTAGCCTATAAACAGTAACGTAGGATCATAGGATCATACAAAATTACTAGGCTAATGACTCTAGGCCCCTTACAAGCCTAGCCAAGTTATCCTTGTTTCCAAGATCAGCAGCTATTGCCACTGTCTAAGAGAGACACAGGTGGAACCCCCTGGGGTGAATTTACTGTTACCCATCCAATCGTCTAGATTGGATTTAAAGACACCCAATGAGGTGCTCTGTTTGACATGAAGTGGGAATCTGTTCCAAAGGTGTGGTAACCTCTGGGAGACAAATCTGTCCCTCCAGCAGGTTCTGTTAATGTCACATTCTAGGTTAAGGTCTTTAGAGTGAGTTACCCGTGTGCCATTTGACTTGCGGATATAGATAATTTCCAATAAAGCAGGGTAAGAAATTGCCCTATATCAAGGCAGAGATTGCCTCTGAGTAGTTGGTATAAAACAGAAGAAAGTACAGTGATTTCAGTCAGTCCACATCGGACAAATGCTGAAGACCTTGAATTTTCCTTGTGAGGAGCCTTTGTGGTCTCTTCAATTGCTGCAGGTGCTTGGAAAGGTACATACAAAAAAGGGCATTGCACTCAATTATTGGCCTGTTGAGGGAAGAATACAAGGAGGTTATAACTTCTTTTTTCTGGAGGCAATACTCTTACTTATGAGATGAGCAATATAGAATGCCCTTTTTCCAATGTGGAGACATGGTGATTAAAGATAAGATTGCTGGCAACCTGCGTGCCAAGGTCTCTCACCACTGAGTGCATACTTAGGGTTTTGTTATTGAAGTGGTAGTTAGCAGGAACATAACCCTTCCTGAAAGGGGTGATAATGCATTTTTTGCATTGGGTTTAAGGCAATGACTTTGGCACCAATCATTTGTTTGCATAAGACTCTCTTGTAGGATGTTGTCATCATTTGGAGATTCTATGACTGCTCCCAGTTTGCAGGAGTCAGCAAATTTTGTCAGCCATAAACCTTTAGTTTTTGCTTGTACTTCAGAGAAAGAGATTCCGAACAGTAGAGGACCTAGGACTGATCCCTGTGGAACACCATTGGTTACAGGTCTCTGTTGGAGGTGGATTCCCCTATTTTGAATGTATGGGTTTTATCAGTGAGCAAGTTTGTGACCCACATAACAAAAGTGTTGATACCCATCTGGGTGAGTTTGTCAAAGATGCCTGAGTGGGGTATAGTGCCAAAAGCCTAGGTTAAGCCTAGGTAGGCTGTATGCACAGATTTCTCCTCATCCAGGATCTTGATGACTGTCTTGAAGAAGTCCACCAGTTTAAACAGGCATGATCTCCCTTTGACAAATTCAAATTGAGTAGGGTCAAGTGTTTAGTGATTACCTATATATTACCTATATTTTTGTTAATAAGGTCCATGATGATTTCCTCCATGGCCTTGCAGATAAGACTAATCAAGCTAATAGGTCTATAGCTCCTGAGCCAGTGGAAGCACCACCTTTGTCCAAGGAGATAACAATAGCTGTTTTCCATTCAGCTGGGATGAAGCCATTACTTAGACTATGATTGAAAAGAGTACCCAATGGTGTTGCTAATTCTTGTTGAAGCCCATGTAGGATGCAGGCAGGGATGTTATCAGGTCCCACAGATGCTGTGTTTTTGGCCTTAGAGGGGGCATTTATGACCTGTTCTTTAGAGATACAAGATAGGGGACAGCTGGTAGGGATGTCATGGGGTATGTGTGGTGGGGAGGTGGGGACAGGGGAGTTAAGTTTTCACAGAACCTGTTAGATAACAGGTTAGCTGGATCAGTTTGGTGCAAATCTGGGCCTTTCCTTTTAGTTTACGTATGTAACTATCTAATGCTTTATAGTTGTCCTTAGTTGAGGAAGCTAATTTGGATTCATAATTTGCTTTGGAGTTCTTCACAAGAAATATTACATGCTTGTTTAAACTGAGGAGGGAGTGTTTCCAGTTTAGGGTCTGCTTCCATCTTACTCTTAGCCAGCAGTTTCTTCCTGTTATTGTAAAGCCTGTAAACTGCAGTTGTCCACCAGTCAGGTTTGCTCTTCCTTGAAGAGGTTGTTTTGGTCTTATCAGGTATGGCCGAGTTGAATCAATGCAGTTATACAGGTGTTTGTATAAAGCATTGGTGGAGAACTCAGCATAGTTGCCAGTTCCATCTGAGGGGGGAGATGCAGTGAAGCTATTTATACCATCTAATAAGAAGTTGTAATCTTCTTTGGAGAAGTTTTTAGTCTAGTTGCTGCTGCGGGGGTCAGGTGAGATAGTTACTTCAAATCAGACTGATTTGTGGTCAAATCTCATCAAGGAAGACCTCACAGTCGGGGTGCTACAGTGGCCCACTGTATCAGTAAGCACCAGATCCAGGATGTTGGTACCACTTATGGGGGTGTCAACCAGCTGTTCCAGGGCATTGGAGTTAATGAAATCGAGAAACCTTTGGCCATTTGAGTTTGAGCATGAATAATTTACCCAGTCAATGGATGGGTAGTTGAATTTGCCCAAAATCATGGTGTTTGGATGTATCTTCATAGACTCAAGTAGATCCAAATAGGCAGAGTGGGTGTCCTGATTCATGGAGGGGGTCCTATAACTGGCAATGACTTGAATATGTGTCCTACCAACAGTTAATTGCACCTAAATACCTCCAGGGAAACTGTTTAACCAATCTGGAGGTGTATTTATCTTTAATGAATATTGATAAACAGTCTCCTTTAGTTTTCATGCCTTGTGGTCTGAAAGTGTGGAAGGAGGTGTAACCTGGTATGGCTGGGGCCCTCTCCACAGCCTTGAACCAGGTCTCCATGACCACACAGATGTTTGAGTCTTCCAAGGTGAGGACTGCTTCCAGTGAGTGCAGTTTAATCCTAAGACTCCTAGCATTTAGCAGCATAACCCTGCAGTTGTTTTTTTGATGACATTTTTTCATTGGGAATTTCGTCTTTGTGACTTTGTCTAAAAAGGCACTATGAGGATGGGAAGAGCCTTTGCCAGTAGCCAAAATCCCAGGGGTGACAGATGGAGACCAACTTTGGCAAAGCATTGAGGTCTATTAATCATGTTATCCCACGCTGACAGAAACTGGATCCCCTTGGAATGACACAAAAAACAAAGCCAATTATTGAAGTCAATGATTTTCTGTTTATATTGTGGTATCATCCTAAGTGAGGGTAATATACTGATGAAGGCTAGGGACATACCTGCCTGTGACACATAATCAGAGAGCTCAATCATGTTTTTCTTCATATCATCCAGGGAGGTATGTTTCAAGTCGTTCACACCAGCATGAACTATGACCAAATGATAATGGTACTTGTTGAGAGACTTGAGTACCTATATGATCTGATGAATCGTGGCACCAGAAAGACAGCAGACCATGACTTTCTCCTTGTTCAGCCTGGTAAGGGGATGTCTGTGTGTTTCACTATAGAGTCTGCTATGACTAAAATATTTGGAGTGGATGTGAATTTCCTTATGGGCTTTGGTGGTGAGACACTTGTGTTTGTGCCATTATGTATATTGTGTGTTTTGAGTGTTATGGTTGGTTTAGTATGTATGCATCTTGGAGGTCTCTGGTGTTTAGGGAGATTTTTTTGAGCACCTCCACATATGTTGGTCTATGTGCATGCTGTGTATCATGAATAGGAGTTGTGGTATGTGGGTTGACAACCCACTCTGTATTGCTATTTATTGCATGAGAGATCTTTGATTCCAGATTCATAATGTAGGCGCATCTTTCATAAATGGTAAAGGAATGAAAGTAGGGGGTTGTCAGTTTCAGTAAATCCATGTCAACCAGACTGGTAGGAGAAAAGGAGGGAAAATGACAGTTCATGGTCCTAGGAATAATCTTGGTCTGGCTATAACAGTTGAAGAGAGAATACAGCAGGGACAGGTTTTAGTAGGTTTAGACACGAGGCTCTGGTTTAGGTCATATTTGTGAGGCTAGAGAGCAGGTCTCTGTAACTGGCAATCCTTCTGCTCAGTGGTATGCAATGTTGTGCAATGTGCAAACAGGCACAGACAACCACAAACTGGTTCACACACTGGCTATTTAGTGTTTTTCAAGTGTAGCAACAAGTAAAATGAACAGAGCAAGCAGATGAACAGCAATTACAGTTGTAAGAGGAATTCAATTAGCAGACAATCCAAAAATGCAGGAAAATACAGTTGCACAGTTTAAACAAACAGCTATGCAGCAAATATTGTTTTAGTTAACCAGAAGTTCAGAAAACAGTTGAAAATAAGCATTTATCTTTTGTAGTCTCTTAGCAGGCATTTGGAAAACAGTAGAGCAAGGGCAGAAAGCCTGACTCACTTGTTTCTATGTTATTACTTATATGAGAGGAATCAAATATTTTCCATAAGATGCTATGCTGAACTGAATCAAAAGGTTTGCTTAAATCACCCACTATTATTTTTGTTTGAGCATCCTTATGTAAAATATCATCCACTATTTCTCTAACTGACAATAACTCCTGTGCATTTTTACCTTTTATACCATATATATTTTTGTTTACAGTCTTACTTACCTTACTTTCCATTCTTTTTCACAAACTTTTCATAAATATCTTATATTACATGTTTTTCGGTACTAAATGTCTCCAATTCTGTATTTCATAGTTACCTCTTTTTTCTATATAAAATTTATTATACCACTACACTGATCTCTATATTGAAATCCCATTTCTTAGCCATTCATTTAATACTTCTAAAATAGCTTTATTGAATTACTGTCATATCTTTATGCATTTTATACTTTACCTCATCAGACTCACAGAAGATTGCAAATTTACTTCCATTTTAATTCTTTTTTGAAATCCCTATTATCTTCCACTGAAACATATTTACTTTCCATTCCTTAGTACATTGTACATTTTGTTCACTAAAAGTTTCCTTAACAAATCCTTCCACTATTTCCATAATCTTGTCTTGCACAGTTTGTACTACACCTGACCTATCTTTCATGTGTATCATGATTCTATCATTTTCTTTACTAAGTTTTTTCAAATGAGGTGCAATTTATTCCTTCTTTCCATATAAAACTATCTTTGTTTATATAACAGATACTGTATTTTCTTTTTATTTAAATTATATAGTTCCTGTTCTTTAATAAAGTACCTTTCTTCATTCTTTTCCAAGCTAACACAAATATCCTTTATTAATTGCTCATAACATATTCTTACCTTTTTTTATATTTTCCTGGCATACATAATACTTTTTATATTCTTGTTTAAACAATAGCCACCATTCAGACCAGTCTTTATAGAAACACCTCATTTGTATATGATCCTTCCTTAAATTTAACACATCCATCTTCCCTTTTTGTCCCGTTTAACTTCATTAATAATTTTTATTCCCTTTCCTATTTTTATATAGTTGGAATTATTTTATAAAGTAATCCATATAACCCTGTGATCCAAAAAACCTTGTTATAATACCCCTTCATCCATAATTTTCAACCCTACTAAAACTAGAAAATAATCTACTTGTGTTTTATGATCACCTCTCCTATAATTCCAAGTACTCTTATTCCAAATATTTAAATTCCCACAGCTTGCAATATCTAACATCACTTTAACATCATATGCTTTCTTTTTATTTTAAAATAAAATAACAGTATCATAGCCGAGTGACCAGGCAGGAAAAAAAAACAAAATCTCTGAATCCTTCACGTATGAAAAATATATATATTTATTGTAAAAAACAAATGGTAAGCGCTTTCGCAATCAAGCTTCATCAGACCTTACTAAAACTAGAAAAAATACCCCATTTATAAGCATTTCAATTTCCAACAACCAATTGCAGAGATACATCAATTAAAAAAGTAATTAAGTATTTAAAAGGAAACTCTGCAAAAAAGCATCACAATAAATATTTGTTGATAATAAAAGAAGCATAAAAACACTTCCTACTCTATATAAAATAAATACAATAATAAAGCAATATAATGAAAACATAAAATAAAATGATATACTATAATGAGGCATGGTATGATATAAAACTTTTTTTCCTGCCTGGTCACTCCGCTGTGATACTGTTATTTTATTTTACTTTATTTCTATTTTTTCGCAACGGAGTGTTTACCCCTTGGATTATACATTATTTTTGTTATTGTTTCTTTTTATTTTGCCTTATATTACAATTAAAATCTGGAAGAATTAAATCCATGTTTACTCCTACATACTTAATGACATCTTCAAATATCTCTTCTCTCTTTTTCTTTAATGCATAAACCATTATAATTCTAAAAACATGATTTTTCCATCTTGTATCAAGAATGGTTGCATGACCTATAGTAACAAAGGTAACATCTAAAACTTTTATCATTTCTTTATACAACATAATTATTCCTGAACATGTATGTCTCCCCATATTAAAATTTACATCTTTTCCCGCCGCACTTCCAATTGTCTCTATTTGATAAAAACCTAGTATCTTCTAATATAATGTCACTGTCCTGTCTCTTACACCACTGAAGTATACTTAATCTCCTTACAACATTCTTTAAATTAATAACATTTAATGCAATTACTGTATACAAAATGTTAACTTTTTTCTATTATATTTAATCGTTACTTTTCTTTTTACTTTATTAACTCCTTCTAACATTTTTCTTTTTCTATCTCGAACTCTTTTACCAATAGAATTTCTTTTTTCTTTAAATTTCATTTTATATCTTCACTGTCACTCAGCCCTAGTTCTTCACCCTCTCCTTTCTTAGGAATGAACCTTTTGTTACTGATTTTCTGTAAGTTTTCTTACCTTCCAAATCATTTACTTTTGCAGATTGTATTTGTGTGCTCTTTATTATCTTTTCATCTAATTCTATGTTCTCAATTTCTTGGTTCTGTTCTGTTAAAGCTTCTGCTGTCTGTTATTCTACCTCATTTACTTTATATTCACATTACATCCCCAGGTGTCCCAGTTTCTTACATTTATAACACTGTATTTCACAAGTTCTTATATCATGTCCTATCCTTCCACAACCAAAACATTTCCTATTTTTACAATTGCTTATCAAATGATCTGCTTTCCCACATACAAAACATGTCTTTGTCTAACCCCATTATTTTACCATTCCTTTGTCCCTTCCATATTTATAACACTTGGCATATGCAAAATGCTATCGTTTTCTCATTTTAAAATAACATTGCAGTCCTATGCCCCCATTCATAAACCACTTTTATCATATACTTTTACACTATCGCATCTTTACATGAATTCAATAAATACTTTTTATAACACTTTTTCGACCTCACTTCTGAATTGTATGCAAATTTTTTTAGACTCTCTTTGAAAAACTTTAAATACATAATGGTTCCATGGAACAGTCTTTCTTTTTTTCATATTCTCCTAAAACAGTTCCCCATAGCTTTACCAGTCTCAAAAATAATGTCACAAAATGTCTCTTTATCAATATGAATAAACACCCTTATCTCAGATGCTTTAACTCCTAAAGGCATTATTATTTCATCCCATACATTGCATCTGTCCATTTCTCCTTCTTCTTTCTTTTCGATTTGTACCTTAAACAACTTCTTTCCATGTTAACAACTTTCTTTCTCCCTCTTTCTCCACTCTTGATTTCACTATTCCAGCATGCAACTTTCTGCTTTTGATTTGTGAGATTTCTTCACCTGTATCTTCTCTATTAAGTCACCCCATGATACATCATTGCCATTTTCTGGTTCTCTGGCATTCATCAAATCTAGAAGTATATTATCCTACAACCCTCCCAAATGGACAACACAACACTGTGTTTTTTAAAACACCTCTTCAGAGTCCAATTTCAGTATCTCCTCTCCATCTTCCTTGCCTTGAGAAAGCTCAGACACTCTCAAATTTCTTACATAACATTACACCTTTCAACAAAGGCTCAATTGCCTTTGTTTTAATACCTTCTTCCTCCATTTCCAAACATTTCTCTATAAAATCGAACATACTTTCTTTCATTAAACACTCTTTTTCTTATACCACCATGTTCCAAATACTCCATTCTCATTGTCTTCCTGGGCTCTCCAAGCTGCCTCCGAGCTCAGAACAGAAGGCAGGAGTGCTACCACAAGTAGTGTCCCCCTACATGAAATGAGTAGGGTTTTTTATACATATATACATTACATATTATTTACATATTTACATATTTGCATTATTTATATCTATTTACAAATCTCCATACAGTATAAACGTCAATTTAAGCATTCCCCCACTCTTTTATCCACAACCCAAACATTATTTTCTCCAGAATCTTTGTCAAAGTCCATTTTCCATTGTATATTTGATTTCATTTAGTCTCTTGTTCCATATAGTCCATGAAGCATACAATATTACTCTGCCAATTTCTTCACTTCTTCCTGTTTTCGTGCACCATAATAACCAAATTTTATTATGTTCATATGTATTTGCTCAAATTTTAAAAAACTTTTCACTCTATTATGTTTACATATTTATTTCCACAAATTATTAAATCTTTCACATTTCAAAAACACATGCTCAGTAGTCTCAAACTCTCCACATTTATTACATATTCCATCTTGTCTATTCTTATATGGCATATTTGCCTTAACTGACAATTTTCTAATAAACAATCTCCATAAAAATCATTACATTCTTTAATCTTTTTACAGTTATTATATCTCATCATTATGGCTTTTTTCTTATTTATTTCTAAATCTTTCCATGGATCATTGCAATAAAATACTTTCATAATATTTAAATACCATTCTTTCTATTTTTATCACATATATTCTTTTTTATTTTCCATAACACAATTTTCTTTTTGTACTCTTTTCATTTCTTCATTCACAATGCTTTTACTTCTTTTTTAACTTCCATTCCTTCCCACAATTCTTTGTATTTATAATATAGTATCATTTTTATCAAGTTTTTATTTTCCTTCATAATTCCTTTTAATACCGTATATAAAATTAAAGATGCTGCATTTACTATTGGGTTTATTAAACCCAAGCCTCATTGCTCTTCTTTCACATATAGAATCTCTGTCTTGACTGGATTCAGTCTAGAGCCCCATATAAAATAAATGTGTAGGGGACATTCCCTGATGCTCTGGCTAATTTCCCTTTTCCCCTGAAAAGAGATCACTAGCCTAGCGGTTCCCATCCAGTCAACAAAGAATAAATAAAATAAAAGTTATCTGTAGCCCACTGTCAGATTACATACTTTCCCATAGTGGATATGATGGTGTGCTTGTTTTGATGTCACACGATGAACTACTTGTCTGATGGAATGAGGAGAGAAACCTGTAGCACCTGACTGTACAAGGTCCTTTGGACAAGATCAGAGCTTTGAGAATCACGTGGTTGATGTGGAGTGTCATCTGCAAGAGAGACCACACTATCTGCTGCATTTGGGTCTCTGGTGGCAAAGCATCCACTGTCAAGATCTTTGATAAGTTTGCTTGCAGAATGGAAAGATCCATAAGAAGATTGGGGGATCAGAGCCATAGATGATTCATCTAGTGATCGGTGCTGGTTCACACTCAGTCTGGGACCCTGCCCCTTAGCAGTAAGTTGTAGATAAAAAAAGGTCTGCTCCCCTTGTCTGTTGAGTTCAATCCAAATCCATTCCTCACCTCTGAGCCCTCAGCTCTTAGTTGTAGAGCAAACAACAATAATAAAAAATAGAGCAATCCAAATCCAAGTGTGTGACCCTCCAGTGGCAATGAAACGAAAAGCAGAGATTCAAAGGAACTTCAAATAAGATGCATTCATTTTTTTTTTTTTTTTTTTTCTTAGAAATTTAAACATTGTTTCTGTTGTTCAGTACTTAGATGCTTAGAACGCTCACCGCACGCTGAGTTACCATAGCATGAAGTTATGTTGTACTCAATTGCATTCAGAGTTCCTATAGCACACGGCACTTTACAACTTGTAAACAGTTTGTTTTACGTGGAATCTAAGAGGTTCCTATTTGTGGAATTTTTAATCTTGGACAACAGCCTTTCACCGATATGATGAGGTCTGACTCCTTGATGAGGCACATCAATACATTATATTCGCTATGTTGTTTTGTGGTAAAGTTACATTTTAGTACAGAGTTCTCGCTATATTAGTTTTTAACCTGATATATGCAAAGTTGCATTCGACACACCACTATCTTAGTAGAGATGCTAGACATTGAAACGCTTATAAAACTTGCTGTTTATCTAAGGATTTTAATGTTTTAACACCATAAGGAGAGAGAATGTTCAGGGTTTTTAATGAATGTAGCAACAGTTTTTAATGATTGTAGAATGATATAGGACCAAGCACAATGCTCCTTTTATTTTTAGAATGTATCAGGGTATATGCATATTTTTACTTATTTGCATGGACATTCTGATCATTAATTGTATATTTGGATGGAAGTATTCCTTCTAAATATTGTTGCATTTAACTATGTTAACTTTTTGAGTATCTGTTCCTTTAAGACAAGATAACATGTGACATATCAATTTGTAATGTCCAATAGGAAGCTTAAGGATGGTTTAAAAATGATTCAAACAGTTTTATTCATTGTTTTAAGAGTCTGAAGAAGCCTTTGGCGAAAGCGCTCACTCATTGGAATAAACTTTATTATTTTTTATGAATGCATCTTATTTGAAGTTCCTTTGAATCTCTTTTCGTTCATTGCCACTGGAGGGTCACACACTTGGATTTGGATTGCTCTCTTTTATGTTTACGTGAGTCTCCTGCCTCAACTGATAGCAGCACTGCATTTGGCTTTTTGAATAATAAAAAATAAATAAACAAACAAATAAATAAATAAATAAATAATAATAATAATCATAATAATTCTGTTGAACAAAATAAAAAAATATTCTTTCTCATGTTCAAGACCTGTAACAAGTGGCTTACTACTACTTTTAACACATGAAGTGCTGAAGTACATTTCTGTACTAAAATTCAGAAATTCTGGTACCAAAATGAATGCAGGTACTATACTTTCTGACCTGTCAGCATCTCTCAACCATGACACCTCACACCTCAGGGCAGCTGCTCCCTTTGTACCACCCTAGCCATGCTTCTGGTGAGGATCATCCACATTTTAAATGCTTGGTATAAAGGGTCTAACACTAATAGAAAGTCCATGTGAATGTGTTATCTCTGCATCCACTGACGCCTAACAATTATTGCATTTCCCACATACACAGGCTCATAGATGACACCATGAAGAGTGCAACCACCATCAAACACAGACAGCACAGCAGAGTATGAGACTGGCCCCTTTCTGCACTGTGTCCTCACCCAAAACAGCATGATTATAACCTCTACAAAGATAGTAACATACAGCATTGGAGAGCATCTGTCTGTACTCTGATAAAGGCCTTCCTATGTGATTGCGTCCCAGGGGTCAACAAAGAAGGATCACCTATAAGGAGTCTGTTAATAGGCAGCTCCAGAGTTAGTCATCTAGATAAAGAAACACCAAGAGAACATAGTCCTTTAAGGCCAGCACTTTGCTGAAGACTTTGGTGCTGAGGAAAGAACAGTAGAAATATTTTGTACTGGACGTGATGTTCACTCAAAGCAAATCACTAGAGTATTTTGTGTGGACCCCATATAATGATGTGCTAAAAGTTATCCTCCATGTTTGATAATACCACTCAGGCATGCTGAATGGTGATTGTGACAAAGGGAGATACTGCCAGCACAGCTATCTGGAAATTTGTAAATAATCATATGTCATTTGTGAATATCAACATTACCTATATAAGGTGCTTGTGTTACAAATGTATTAGAACTGTATGTCATGTGTATATCAAACTGGTCTGTACAGACGTGTGTTAAAAAGGTATTTTGTAAAGTACTGAGCTTAAAGATGTATCCACTGTGTGCCCTGCTTTAAGAGAACAGAAATGTACATGCACTATTGTAACTGTTTAAATGTATATTATTATTATTATTATTATTATTACTTGCTTTTGTTAACCAAGAAAGCCCACTGGGCTGAAATGAGCACATTTTCAGTGCAGGCCTGGGGAGAAAAGCTCCAAAAAAAAAAACAAAAAAAAAACAATGTACATAATTAAGAGAGTATTTAGAGAATTAATAACAGCATTTAACAATATACAAGAGTAATAGCAGCATTTAACAATATACAATAGAATAATATAGGAGTCAGAAGTGACACAGTAGCATAGGCAATGTATAGCAACATTTTGTGGAAGACTCGGGTGCTAGGCAGGTATTCAATAGTTCAGACAGATAACGATAATCTGCACTTACACAATTTTTACCTACCATGTGAGGCAGGGTGAGGCACACTGTGTTGTGATTTAGGGTGAGTGCACAATAGGGAGAGTGAAGAAGAGCATGGGTATCTGTGATATGAGTCAAGTTAGTAATCAGGTGACTTAGGAATTGGGGATAGTGCAAGGGCATAGCCAATGAGAGGAGAGATGTTGGTAGAGTGATTTTTTGAATGACGAGGCATTATTTATAGTCCGTAGAGAAGGTGGAAGGGCATTCCAGAGTTTAGCTACAGTGAAAGAGTAAATGCATTGGCCTACAGGGAGTTTAGGTCTCTTAACTTGGATAAGTGATTGATTTTCAGATCTTAGCGAATGGTTTGGTTGATAAAGAGTCAGAAGTGAAGATATAGATGAATTTGTGTGCCGTGGCTAGTTGTATGTAAGTTAGGTGTTGTGGGAGTTTTAGCTAGTTCAGGGATTGTAATGAGTGACAGTGGTGGGAGGGATATTTTGCTCTAGTAATGAATTTAGCAATTTTGTTATAGCAGCTCTCCATTTTATTTTTTAATGACGATTGGATGTTTGTCAGAATGGGGGCACCATAGAGAAGAGAAGGTAGGAGAAAAGTTTGGGCAAGTGTTTTTCTAGTAGAGTAGTTTAAAAAGTGTTTATGTCGGTAGAGGGTACCATGTTTTTAGTGTGTTTTTTCAATGGTGTTGTGGATGTGTTGGTCAAAGGTTAAGTTGTCATCTAAGGTTATGCCAAGTAACTTAGTATGGGAAAGTGCCTCTAAGGCAGTCTTGTTGGAGGAGAAAATTATGAAATCAGATTTATTAATGGTGGTACTTTTTTGGGCGTAAAGAGCAAGAGTTTTGTTTTATTTGGGTTGAAGGCGAGGTGATTTGTCATCCAGGTTTCGGTAATAGAGAAAGCATTCTGGGTGATGGTCAGACGTTCGGTTTCAGAGTTACCAGATTTACCAGAGCATATTTTAACAGTGGAAAATGGAACACAGGAGGTTAACTTCAGTTCAGCAAAACTTCAGAAAAATAACTGAAATTAAATTACTTTATGGAAGCTAGAGACAGAATGTCTGAACTAGGGAGTTTTCTGTGTTGTCTTTAAGGTGAAATAATGACTAGTTTTGAAATGTGAAGGAATGCAATTGTTTTATGACTTCCAGCATCTGCTAAACATCTGCAATCTATGTATTTTCACAGGTAGATGCTAAATACTACTAGCTTCCAGATGTGGGGCTTCACCTGGGATAGAGTCAGACGACAAGAAATTGTCATTCTGTAAGCCATCCCAGCAGTAATATTTGAGATATTAATTTGAAATGTCTCCTAGAGAGACACTGCATTCTGTATTCTGTCTTTCACCTTACAACAACAACTAGAAGATCCATTCACCACATCTGCCTTGCTCATAAGTAAGTTGACAAGGGTATAGTAATTCTCTTAGATTCAGTCATAAATATAGCGAAGTGTAGTTTACATGTTTTTCCTTATTTATTTGAGACTGTCCTGCAATGTTGTTTTAAATATTTCCTGTGGTTTTGAACTCTGATGTCACTGTGAATATATACCAAGTATTTTCTTGTTCTTTTATTTATTAAATATATTTAAACCTTTCATTGTGACTGATCTCTGTGACACATATTTAAGTTTTGATAGTACTTGCATATTTATTTGGTGACACTATATGCCACTTCTAATAGCCTTGTTGTTGGTCAAACTACCATTTATATTAATATTAATATCACACAGTAAGTTTGGGCACCCTTTCTTAAGAGCATTAAAGTAGCTGATACGAGTTGGCTAGTGGCAGTGATAACTACCTTATAGTCTGGGCAAAAGGGGGCATAGCTAGTAAACCTGTGCCAGCATTTTCCAGGTGTGTGTGTGTGTGTGTGTGTGTGTGTGTGTGTGTGTGTGTGTGTGTGTGTAAATCAAACCTCTGAGAGTATGTGTGTCAACTACTTGGGCAGGGACACAAAGCACTGGTTGGGCAGAGAGGGTATTGGAGGTCTTGGCTTGGCTACTCAGCTGAGATCTCAATTCTATAGCTGTGCCAATGGGGAGTCTTATTGGGGATCTGGAGAAAGAGGGAGAAACAAGCCCCAGACTGTCTGTGGTCTCTGTGTGCTCTTATGGGAAATTGCACTTGATGCAGAAAGCTGCATCTGGAAATACTGTGTGTGTACCTGTCATCCTCCCAGTGTAAGTCCCCACTGTTGCCAGTGGTGAGGATTGAGGCTGCTTGATTACTGGTTCAGTGGAGGGTCATCACAGTGATAATTGTAGATTATATACTACATGAGGTGAATGAAGTCTTTGAGGTCTAGAATGAGACAAAAATTATAACCCTTGTCAAGAGCAAGAACAGATGGGAGAAAACTGTCTCTATTGCCTCTGAGAGCAGGGCCTGGGCCTGATCAAAGATCTCTGCCGAAACGCGCTGTTCTATCAGCCATCCTCTTTCTTGGAGAGCTCTAGAATTTGGTTGAAGGTCTGTTGCGATTCTTCTGCAAACAAGAGTGATATGTTTGCTTGGAGGCAGTTTATAATGTAATTACTATTGGCTATTAAGCTGTGAATGCTTTTTTTTTAAATCATTGGGGTCACTTTTAAATTTATCTCCTGCTGGTTTCCAGGTATTATAATCCATCTGTTGCTTGATTTTAGGCCACGTAAAACAGGATAAGCACTTCTACTGATATGCTTTTCCTTTTATAAGTTTAAGTTATTTTAGCAGTTATCTTATTCAAGTTCTTTTTGTTATCAGTTTTTAATTTGTCAGTTTAGGGTATTTGCTTCAGTTTAAACCATTTGATTTTATCATTTTACATTATTTAGCTTATCATAGTCCTCATTCAGGCCGAGTGTTTTAAGCTCTTTTAAGATCTTATTTTGACAAATTCTAGTTGAATAGCTGAACTGTATTTTTATTGTTTAAGTGGGCTAGCTGTTAGAACTAAATCCCTGTTTTTCCTCTGGTTAGAGAATAGAGACCCAGGCTAGTTCAAGAGTTTTGACTGCTTGGAGGCATGTTATACATTTAATGGCTACTGCCAATTGAGTTCTGATAATTTTTTTTAAATATTTGGCAGCTGTCTTAAACTTTGCATTCATGTGCAAGGCTCTCTGATGCAGTGGGATTGCACTGTTTTATTTTATAGATACAGGTAATTTGATCTGACTGTTCACTTAGTATGTGTGCTATTCCTCCCTATATTTTGAGTTTGAATTCCACATCTATGAGTGGGCCCTTCCAAGCTGTGCTACTTGTTGATATTAGATGCCTTGGGCTACTACTATATCACTGATTGAGAATAGCCACTCCCCCGTCCTTGTCTGCTTCATCACTGCTCTACCTAACAGTAATTGTTAGTCATTAATGCAGAGCAGAGCTGAAACCTGGGTTGCAGCTTTTAGCAAAGCAATGTAAAGCAATGTATTGTAGTCCCTAGCTCTCACGCCTCCAAAATGCTCTTTTACTTCACTACTAAATATAAATACACATTCCAGTGTACTTCCCCACAAACTCTTACTTCTTTAAATAGTTTAGCCTGTACACTATTCCACAAACTAGAATCAACCTGCTTAGCCCTTATAACTAGTTTAACTTGTACACTTCTCCAAAATGTAAATTAACATTAAGCTATGTAGATACATTTACATTACCTGTGCACTTCTGCAGTTAATACTTAAAGCACTGGACATTATGAAGGTCAACCAACTTGTTTCCCTTTTGTTGGCAGTCTTTTAGCACTTGGTGTGTTCAGGCCATGGGCGACCTGCCTTATGCTAATGGATAATGAACTCTTACTTTAAATCAATAGCTGTTGTTTAAGAGAGGCACAGGTATTTAACTAATTTGGATGCATCTCTCATTTAAAACCATGCACAGTGTCTATTGGTACACTTAGACCTATACCCTCACATCCACCTCATTCTCAACAAAAGTGACATTAACATGTCACACACTGAGGTCAGTAAAAAATCTCTAGCAAAGTCTTCTAGAACTAGTAAGAAAAAGTCTCAGCAGAAATTGTTCAACTTAATTTCTCTATGCACACCTACAGCATTAAGTCCCCAAGACTCAAGATTACTCCCATTCTTGTACTCCTAAACATTACTAGCAAACATTTCTTTGTGATTGGTGATAATTGTAAGGCATATAGATTCTCCAGTCAAAAGGACAGGATTGCAGACAATCGTCTTTTGGGGGTTAGGATCTCTAACATTACATGGGGCCCTAAAGACACCTTTCCCAAGAAAAATGTTGCTATGACATAGTGATGGTCCATTAGGGAGTCAATGACCTGAGATGCAAAATCCTGAAGGATATGCAGAGAAACATATCAGAGTTTTCTGTGTATGTAACAAATACAGGCAACACTCTGGTCCTGTGTGAATATTAATGCCTAGGTAAAAAGAAGGCTTCAACAGTTGTCTGAACATATGGTGTCACTGTAGTAGGATATAGTAACCCTCTCCAAAACCCTCCCCAAATGACCTTACTACTTCCATACATACACTTCTGTTTCTTGTTTCCTACATCCTGATCTGCATTTAATGTTTAGCCCCATTCCCAACTATCTTTCTCCCCCCTTACTGCTTTGCACTATATCCATTCATCATCCCATCTCTTCCTAATAGTACTTATCTATTCCACACTGTATCTTTTACGTTTCCCAAATAAACCCTGAACTCTTCTTATTTTGATTACATCATTTTGCTCTATCTATTCATACCCCTCTATTCCTTGCATTCCATAGATGATAACAGGACAACTTAACTCTCTTCTTTTGTAGAAAATACTTCTTTCCTTATCTATCCTTTACCAGCTTTCAGAATCCACTATCACTGAATCTCCTACTGCCCTGAAACTTCGTTTACTTTTACATTGCCACTTCCCCACTACCTGACATCTATAAAATACAGATTCCTGTGCTTTATGCTACACTTCAGCTTATCCTCTGTTATTCTCCATCTGCTGTGCCATCTTTCCTCCCACCACGACTCAATAATATATTGCAACATCTTTCCAGTTCAGTCCCAATCAGCTATCCATGCTTCCTCTTTGCGCTCTTCACACATTGCAACAAACTTATTTACCTTTTTCCAAATATAGACTGATTAATTGCACTTCAACTCAAACCAAAACAAAATTACCTGCAAGAATCCCCTCCAAAAACCAAGTATGCATAACTCCCCAATATACTAAAATCCTTCTAGGAGGAGATATACACCCTAATCCTGGCTCCAGCTGTCACAATGAACACAGACATAATTCTCTCCCACACTTCTCTAACCCAACACAGCCAATCCCCAACCCTGGTGATCTAATTTTTGCTGCAATAAATGTTAAAAAGTATATGAAATAAATCTGCTGAACTACATGCTTAGATTACCCAACATAAGCTTGATGTTCTTGCTGTAACTGAAATTTGGCTTAAATCCAGCATAAATGACTTTGAATTTATACCTCCTGGCTATAATATCATCCATAATGCCAGTATAAAGAGGAAAAGGTGGTGGCATTGCTTTTATATTTCCCAACACCTACCACATTTCCCCTTAAAGCAAACCAGCACCAACATTCAGTTCAGCAGAGCTTCTTGTTGCTTTCCTCAAAATAAGCAATTATAAACAAATATGTATTACTGTCCTTTATATCCCTCCTGGTGACAATACAGCTATACTGGAAGATATCCTACATTGGATATCCATAACATTTCCACAAGAAAAAATACTGATAGGTGATGTGAATGTTAATCGATTGGCCATACGCCCTAACTCCTCTACATCTAGCATGAACATATATGGTTTCACTCAACTTATTAATAGCACCACACGTTATAGCAAGACATCAAATTCTCTATTAGACTGTAACCTAGTATCAGACTCTATCAAATACTCCACCACAGGTACAATGTCAGACTCTCTCACTGATCATCTCCCAATCTATATGACTTGACATCACACACATCCAGTTAAACAACATATTTATAAAACAATATGTAACCTTTCCTTCCAAGTTTAGCCCAGAAATGTTCATTACTACACTATCATCTATTAAATGGAACTTCCTAAAAATCCTCCCCTTACACAATGCTGTAAATAAATTCAAGACAACTTTTCTAAATATCCTTAATAGACTTACACTTCCTAGATGGAAGAGACTAAAAACAAATCATGCAATTTGGCTATCCAAAAAGACTAGAGTATTAATGCAAGATACAGAAAAAGCATGGAAAGAACGGCAAAAATATACAACACCTCAATATCTTGAAAACTTCAGAACGCTTTGCAATCATACTAAAAAACAAATAAATAAAGACAAAAATATATATTATAATAAGTTTCAGAATAATACTAAACACAACCCTAAAACTTTTGCACATCCATTAAAACAATCTTACAACCTGGTCAAAAATTCAACCCAAAGTCCTCTCCTGATAACTCACCACTCAAAACTGCAATACAGTCAAACTCTTATTTTATAGATAGTATAGTATCTCTAACCAAGGATTGCTCAACATCTAATTCCAACCCTGCCCAGCAGGCACATACCACTGCATCCACTTTTACCTTCAAACCTTTGCCCACATCCTATATAAAACTACTCTTAAACAAACTTAAACCTTCTCTTGTTCAGCTGATGACCTCCAATAGAGTACCTAAAAATAACAGCCAATAGCATTGCCTATCCTATCTCAATCCTTATAAATAGGTCAATCCAGGAACCCTTCTCTCTGGACAAAGTCACACATTATCTTCTTTGCACAAAGGAGAAAATTCAACAGACATTAATAACTTTAGACCTATAGCAATCTTATCTACCCTCACCAAAATACTTGAAAATGTATTAAAAAAACAACTGCTAGACAATCTCTTGTAGGAGGAACTCCTAACCCCTACAAAACATGGCTTCCATCCTTCCCATAATACTAGCACTGCCCTTCTAACCTATATAGATACTGCCAATAAAACTAGAGATAATGGCAAACTAGCATCTTTCTTATTTCTAGGTTTGTCTAAAGCCTTTGACACAGGTTGTCACAGCAAACTTTTACTTCATATGTCCTCACTAGGTCTCTCCCAACCCACCCTTCTGTGGTTCAAGAACTACCTGTTCAGTAGGTATCAGTCAGTAAAATGGCACTCCATGCTCTCTCCTTACCTCCTAATCACCGCTGGTGTACCACAAGGTTCTATCCTTGGTCTCCCTCACCTTTAACATTTTTACCAACACCCTCTATACATCCACACAACAGGTCACCCTACACCCTAATACAATATGTGGATGATTCCATTCTCATTTGCACATCTGACAACATGGTACACCTCCAAAAAATTACTCAGGAAGCTTTAACAGTCACTGAAACTCGGCTTCGTAACTAACAACTAATGCTCAACAATAAAAAAGACCAAATTACTACTTTCTTCCTCAAGTCCCTATCTCATGAAAAAAACAAAATTTAAAGTCCTTTCTCTTGATAATACAACCACTGAAGTCACTTCTCAGCAAATTATTAGAGGTGATAGTGGATCATAATCTTACATTTGATCTGCATATACAAAATTGCTTAAAAAAACACATCAAAAACTAGGGTTGATTTACAGAGGCAAAAACTTTCTCAATGATGTAATTAAAACTACACTTGCCACTACTTACCTCTTCTCTGCACTTCTTTATGGTGCCCCCATTCTTACTAACCCCCAGGCTTCACAAATATTGAAACTTGAACAACGCTATAACATAATTGCTAAATTTGCAGCAAATACCCCTTTCAGAACCTACCACTGTACAGCACTAAAAAGCCTAAATTGGTTAGAACTGCCACATCAACTTCTTCTTCTGGCTTTTCCCAGTTAGGGGTCACCAAAGCAGAACAACTGTCCACAGAACGATTGGTAGTGAAGTTGTACGATGTCAAGTTGCCAGCCCGGCACCCAACCTTCCGCAGAAGGCACACACATGCACACACTCATACCTAGGGCCAATTTAGAGTGTCCAATTCACCTATAGCATGTCTTTGGGATGTGGGAGGAAATGCACATGACTGCAGGGAGGACATGCAGACTCCACACAGAAGGCACCCCAGCCAAGAATCAAACCGGAGAACCTCTTGCTGTGAAGTGGCAACACTAACCGCTGCACCACCACGGTCGCCAAACTGCCACATCAACTAACATATACATTACAAAGACATGCATCTGGAGCCTTTCTCCCCTGGCCTCCACTGAAAATTGACTTCATTCCAAGTCGAACTTTCCCGGTTAACAAATGTTAAATAAATAAATAAATAAAATATACACAGCATTTTACCACCTATGAAATTATCCATTTTCCATCTGCCTGTACAACACTAAAAACCATTATATACAACTATGTTCCCAGTCAGTCACTGTGATCCAGTGTCCAAAAACTCCTGTCTGTCTATAAACTTATGAAATCTGCTGGGCATTGTCTGTACCCCTACAAGATTGCTAATGTTAATCAGGTCAATACCCTTCCTACCATCTTTCAAAACCACTCTAAAAGACTTCCTACCCAAAATCTGTCTCTGTTCTTGCTCAAAACCAGGATAAACCATATCCCTAAATGTTAGCACGTACCTTTTCATTCCTTTTACCTCCTTACTCTCTCTCTTCTACACTTACTTCTATCAAATTATCTTTTCCATCACTAGATATTGCAATTTCTGTTTGTATTAAACTAACTTACCTTTAATTTTTCTACAAACTGTCTAAAATTTCTCTAAATATTAAATGCTTGTCATATAACTTGTATTGATCCTTACCCAATGTTTTTATATTATGTCTAATTTCTTATAATTACTTAAACTGCAGATGTTTTTGTTTTATTTTTGAAGATTGTAAAATTACTGTTCTTAAAATGTTTTGTAATAATTTGGACTTTTTCTCCCCAGGCCACTACTGAAATTCAGCTTCTACCCACTCAGACTTTCCCAGTAATCAAATGTCAATAAATAAAGAATAAATAATAAATAAATAAATAAATATAGTAGGATATAGCATGTGCCAGAATGGGACAAGATATTGATAGCCCAATGTACTATGCAAGGGATGGCTTACATCTATCATTGAGAGGCTTTTGCATACTGGCTAAAGTCTTTGCTGCAGTCATAGTGCCATTTTTAGACAGAGTCCATCTAACGGGCATTCCAGTGTAGCAAATTTACCAAACATTAATTTGGAGGACATTAAGGTGGATCTTCTCAACACCAAAACCCTCAGCAGCAAATTGTTTGATACAGAAGCTCTCCTGCATCTGGAGTATTTCCATGTTAATCTCACTTTTTTTAATGTATAGAAAGCACTCCCCCCAATACATGGGGTTTGTGCCTACCATACATTCAAGCTTTATACCTGCTGGTAACTACAACAGCACTTCCATAGTTGTCAAGAATCATGTCATCTTCAAACAAATTCCCAGAGAACTCTAGATCAGCATAAGTAGGACAGACTACCAACTTCCTGTCTTTTACAGGACACCCTACATGTTCCCAGATGATCATGCTAGATTTCTGAAAGCACTCAAAGAGCTCTGTATTAATAAAAACTCCATTATTTTGGGAAACTTTACACAATTAACTGGTGTGCCTTTACATTCAACTTACAGTGTCCCCAGAAGTTCTTGGACTTAATTAAGAAAACCTCTATGCAACAGATAGTGAATCCACCGGAGTACATAACATTCTATATCCCATGCTTATGAATATTGCCTCTGCATGTAACATTCCTCTAAACTCGCCTTTTACTGTTTATTTAAATCATAAACGTGTGACATTTGCCTTCAAAATCTCCAAAGTCCCTGAAACCAACGTCTCTGAAATTAAGTATTTTAACAGGCAAACCTTATACAATTATAAGATGAAATCTGAAAATTCACCTATGACAGCATCAGCATGGACACTGATACAGCAAGTCAGCTTCACAGAGGACTTCTACGCCAGCTTAGATAAATGCATATAAGTAGTAGTTCTGACCTGAGTAAAATAAAGTAAAATTTTCAGAAATAACAAAAAAATAAACAGCACTACAATGTAGAATCAGTCTAAAATAAGGATGCAAAAAAAAAAATAAATAAATAAAATAAAGCAAAGAAAAGAGAGAGAGAAAAGCCTGAAAAGACCAAATACAGATAGAAGTTCAGTTTTAGCGGATAACCCCCACCTTCTTCAGTTAACTTTACAATAAAACAAAAAGATCTTTAAATTACCAATCAAATATGAAAATTCCTTATAAAAAGGAGTGTAAAAAAGATTTCCAGGGAGCTGAAACTGCAACTAGGGCTAGTGAAGCAACCCTTGAACTCCGGCCTGTTTCTGAAGCTAAGGATAATTATGAGTCCTTTTTCAGCTATATTAGGAAATTAAGGAACAATACCTAAGAATTCTCTGAATGTACTCTGAACAGGTCACTCACTCCAACACAACAGACATATTAACAAAGAAGATTCATGCAAAAATACATTTTGAGTATATTAACATATACAAGGAGATTTTGAACAATGAAAATAAGTATGCAAGATGGGTGGTTGCCCTTTGAAAGGTTATAATGAAGAACTGAGGGGTACTTCTCAGATGAAGAATCATAGAAGTGAAAGACTAATATAAGCTCTCATATGGGACTCAAACTCAAGGCCTTCACGATACTGTGCTGGTGGGGACCCATGTGAGACCTGAGTTTTCATAAGCTGAGATCCAATGGTTAAGGTTATGATTCTTAAGCTTTGCCTTTTGCAGGTGTCAATATTGATATGATCATATATGCAATTTGTAATGATTGAGGTGTGAAATTCTTACTAATGATAATGATGACCCCCCCCCCCCTCCACTCAGAGCCATGTCTAATGCCTCTAACGTTAAGCAATCCCTTAAACTTCATCTCTCCTCACAGTGGTTATGCACTTGCACCTCTACTAAGAACCACATAACTTGACCCTCTCACTATCTTTCTCCCTATAACCACTCGAATCTCCCTTTCTCTCACCACCCCTGCTCATTATTTTCCTCTCACTCTGAGCCTGGAGCACAACTACATTACCACACTGAATTTTTCCTTCTTCTCCGCTACATATCTTGCACAATATTTAATTTACCTTTATTTTGTAGTTTCAGTCCATGACTATATGCTATTTTCCTCACTGTTTGTCTCCATTCCATCTTCTGTTACCAATCTATTGCAAATAATCATAATGTTCACCTCCCATTTTACCTCTGTTAATTATCCAGCGTATGTAATCATAATGTTGTTGCACTTGCTGCTGTTGTATTATATATCCTGTATCATTGTAACATATTTATTGTCTATATGTGTTAAACATTGAGCTTTTCTCCCCGGGCCTCCACTGAAAATGAGTTCTTCTGGCCCAGTGGACTACCCCAGTAATCAAATGCAATAAATAAATAAAATAAAATGTTAAGGTGGTTACCCTATTATATTAAAATGCTGGCATAGAACTACTTTGATATGGATGTGGACTTGTGGGATGGTAGCATGATCACCTCTTCCTTTGTGGAGCAGCAGCTTGTGAGGAGTAGGTGCATTACAGCTATTAATTTAAAGGTTACCTCTCCAGAGTTCCTATATCCAAGGACACTAGTAAGGCTTATGTCTGAAGTCTGAAACAGACTGCCCATATGCTGAGCAGATGCGACAGACCTCTCATCCTCCATGTCTGAAATGCAAAAGGGACCAATAACCATTTAGTTAAAATACAATTGTTTTGTTAAGATCATACAGAATGCATTTTGTCTTTTAAACAATAGGACACAGCTACTCATAACTGTTCCCAGTGATAGAAACATCAGTCTTATCAATAAACATCCTCAGAACTTCCCTAGCCTTCTGCTTTTGTCTACTCAAAAGAAATTTATAGATGCTGAAAAAAAAAGGGAAAAGTGTGATTAAAGTGAAAATGTGAAAATGTGGATAGCATAGTTCATTGTCTGCCATAAAAATAAAGACTATTCCTGTATGAAACATTTGAAAAAAAATTCATTTATTAGAGAAGAAAATGGCATGATGAACTACTTTCTGCTATAAATACTTACAACAAATATCAATGCTGTCTGTGTGTAAGATTTCTATTCATGGCAGCTAAAACAGTATTAGGTGGTAGGTTATGCTAACTAAAGAGAATGCAAAGAAAGTCATTATGATCCTGAATATAGAGGTTTCTTTCACAGGTAGTGATTTTAGAATCTTCTGCACAGCCCCAGGGACTGCTTCTAACATTATTTTTCTCAATTGTTTTTATTGAAAATTTTACCAATCTTGAGTTTGTTGACTTTCAGATTTATGATAATATAAAGAAGGCTGCTTATCTTGGATGACTGGTAATGAGGCCAGTTAATTTGTCACTGATGTTATCTTAAAAAAGATGCAATAAGGTGCCTTAATTTCATTGTGCACTCTTTAGCTGGATCACCAGATAGCTGCCTGTAACAACAGTGATCAAAAAGTTGTCTGTAAGCTTCAGCGACACAGAAAGCAATGAAGGACAGGGTTCAATTTATTATAAGAATACAAGACTGCAGAGAAGACCATGGATGCCATTGTTCTTGTAGTTGATATCCCAGGCTCCACAGAGTTTTTCACTGTTTTCTGTTCTAATGTCACACCAGGGACAATGTCATACCAGCCAGCCTGACTTCTCTTAATGATTGACAGACTCAATGGTGTGTTCCTACTATATGATAAAAAAGCTTTGACATAAGAGACCTTACAAAGTGTTGCTAACAGAAACTAGGAAGCCATTCGTTAGAATAATTTATCTCAATAAATGGTACAGATTTACAATATGAGCTGCAGAAATGCATAGTATTCCATCTTCAGCAACTAGGTCAAGCATTCTTGATTACTTGCAATCTGATTCAGACAAGGCCACTTTAATACTAAATCATAATATTTTAATTTATTTGCTGGTAAGGCTGTAATGGTCCCACAATGTCTTCAATATTAAATATCTTTCCTGCAGTGGCTAACACTGATTTTGAATTAGTAAAGGTAATGACACTGGGAAGATGTTCCCTCTTCAGTTTTTCCATTTATGAAACCCTTGGATGCACATAATTTTCTTACATAGAATGTTTATTAGTTGCCTAACGATACCTTCTTCTCTTAGAATTTGACAAATTCTTCAGATATCACAATTTTCAAGACTTTTTCTTAGGTGGGTATATCTTTCCCTATAATATCTGTTAATAAATGTGCTTGTGATGGATCAGTAGCCTCCAAGTAGCTCCATTCACAAATGTTTTATATACAGATTAAAGAGAACATGTCAGGAAATGACTTTTGTTAAAAATTCAATAGTACTAAAGGGCCAAGGGGCTAAAAACTTTAGCTTTTTACTAAAAAGAACAAATTAAAAAGTTAGAAAATATTTTTAAAGTGATAGAACTAAATTGAAGAAAATTCTGAACACTAATACATGAAGGAAAAAAGAGAAAAGAAATCTGTGGCAAAACTCATTTATAAGGAGATAACATTGGGGAAAGAAAATACGGGTAAAATCTTTCAGTTCACTGGAGGAACTGGGTATTGTTTTGATAGCTCCCTATTTATAAAAATTATTCATACGTACAGTTTTGTCAGAAGGAATCAGAATGGATACCATTAACTACAAGACATCAATCATGTGTCCTGCCTAGACAGTACCCTTACTCTGGCCACTTGCAGATTCTGCTGAAATGCATAAAAGCAGATGGAGATACAGAAACTCATTAAAGAGATTTATACACATAAACAGGCACAGCTAGCTAGGCAATACTATGAGTCTTAATTACATGTCATCTTGCATCAATCTTGCTTATAGCAAAAAGACCATACAGCAGTTGATTACTGAGAACAATTGAATTAATTCAGCAGATTTTCTGGACATCTAGATATAATGATTTCTTTCCTGAGTTCATTGAAGAGGAGATTTCATTTGGTGGCAGGAGCTTCTCAACCCGACAAAGGATATGTCACTTGTCTTTCCTACTGTACAGCAAGCATTAACAACCAAATAATCAAATTATGCTTTTAGGGTACAGTTCTTAGAAATTACAGTTCAGAGAACTCATTAGAAAAGGTCTTTATTTACTGGCTTGATTGAGATGAAGGCAACTGCAAGGGCACTAGCTACTTTCCTGGACAGTTTATTTCTTGGAACACTTGAAATAACACAGGTACTACTACCCCAATGGAATAGTACTCCAGCAAGTAAGGGAACTTGAGATTCTATCACCTTGGAATAAAGTACTGAAAATATTTTACTGAGTGATTGAGCACAACCTTCTCTTTACATGCAGTTGATCCTTCAGGGCAGGAAAGTCTTCAAGAAGACTCTTTCAACAGGTCAATGTCAGTATCACAAATATCCAGGGGTGGCTCGTGCTATTGAACTGCAGGACTGCAGTCCCCCAGCTGTAAAAAGAAAAGAAAAAAAAATGAAATAAAAAAAAACGATAACGAGTCCCTCCGTGCATGCATGCTAGGCATTCCCAAAACTCCCCACATGTGTGCAGCAGTCCAGATTGCTGTTTAACCAGTCTGGATTAAGAAGAAGGGAGATGCCAAGAAGGCAACATCTGCAGGCTGGACAGACTCCAAAGTACTGTGTCTATGTGTGTGTGTGTGTGTGTGTGTGTGTGTGTGTGTGTGTGTGTGTGTGTGTGTGTGTGTGTGTGTCTGTGTGTGTGTGTACTGCCCCAGTTAAATATACCTGGTGGCTAGATAATAACTCAGGCTCAAACCCTATACCTTGGGTGCAGGTAGCAAAAGCCTGAATTACCTACCCATCACCATTTGCGAGAACTATTCAGATTTTTGCCTCATATTATTGTTCTGTTCTGTTTATAAAATCTGTGGTTTTCTGGATTTTGAATTCACTAAATAATGGCAGGCATTTGAATTTCAGACTTCATATTCTTCAGAAAGTACATGGTAACACAAAACCTTTTATTTTAGCAATTTTCTAAGTTTATAAGATCAATATTTGAAATTTGTTATTATTTCTGGGGCTGTATTCCCCCATTATTGGCTTTGTCCAGGTTTTTTACACTAAGAGGTAGCTATGGTGTGAACTGAATTCAGTGAATATGTTTGGGGGCTGTATTCCCCCATTATTGACATTATTCAGGTATTTTGTGTTAACAGGTTGAGAGCTATGGTGAGAACTGAATTCACTAAATGATAGCCATTTAAGTTTCAGTCTTCCCATCTTTCAAGAAATAGCTGATTTTGGCATAGTGGTATGTTGCTCTGACTGTAGTGCACAGGGTCCTGGGTTCAAGACTTGGCAGTGAAATGCATGATGGTAACACAACATTTTATTCTAGCAACTTTCCAAGATTATACAAGGAATGTTTAAAATGTGCCCCTGGCTTTTGGGCTTTTGTCCCCCCCAATAAATTTTGGCTTTTTCCAGATTTCTTGTACTGCAAAGTTGAGAGATACAGTTGAGTGTTGAATGGATTTTACAAGGAGCTGAGAGCTTCAGGGGAAGAGAAGTTTAGTGCTGCTTATGCCAAGTCCACTTGCATTGTTAATAGCATAACAGGTTAAATGCTTGCTTTTGATGCAGAAGGCTGTGGATTCTACTACCACAGTATGTAGATGCATTGCTTATACTGTACTGTGTTGTACTCTTAAAGGAGGTGGATGCTGCAGTCCTGAGAATGTCATCTTTGGTGGAGATACTTAATAACTATGAACCTGCTATCAGTTTGCCATCCGTTCCCTATTGCAATATTACTAGCTTATCTTTTCTTAATGTAACATAGGCAATTTCTTTCTCAAGGGCAACAGACACTTTATTTGTAGATAAAATAATGAAATATAAAGTTATTTTCTAGCAGCAACCTCTTCATTAGTTACAGATCTCTTTAATGTGGAATTATTTAGATGACTTTTACTTCTGCAGAGATTGTGCATTTTTACTGATACTGGTAGATTGTAAAAGATTGTGTAGACTTTTATGATGGAAATATTCTGAATTGGGCAGTTTTGTCATTATTGGTGCATGCATTTTGCTTCATTGTTTACTACAAAAATGTTCAAAACAATAAATTTAAAATGCCTTGTAACAACTGTACTATTTATACAAGGAATATAATTTAATACAATCAGGAAGGTATCAAAGAACACATGTATGTTTCGTGTGCAAGGTGCCTATGATTTGAAAACCGCCTAAACTTAATCTTTATCTGCCACTGGCCAGATGTGTTTTCTTTGAATGTGGGTTTCAATGCTGTTTCAATGAATGTGAGTATCAAGGGCAGAGAAATTTTAACGCTAAGTCTATTTTCATTGTGAGACTGCATTGCTTTGTTTAGCAGATGTCTATTAGTGTTTGTGCTGTAAAAAGTAAAATAAAACTTTTAAATGAAATCCAAATCATCGTAGAAGTAAAGGAGTATGCACATTGCAGTGTTATGGTAAATGAGGTGAAATAGCCAAGCAATGGGACATTGGAATGGCTGCAGGGGAGAGGCCCCATTCGACCAAGATTTTGTGAGGGGGAAGGGCGGCAAACTCAAAGACAGCCCCAGCTGAACTATACCTCTCAACTGTCCAGATTTTCACAGAATGAATAGATTTTTGCTTCTTATTGCTGGTTTGTTCCTCATAAAATTTGTGGTTTTCTGGCAAATCATTTAAGAATGAAGTCACTAAATAATGACAGACATTGAGTTTCAGATTTCATACCCTTCAGAAAAATGCATGCTAAAGCAAGACCTGTTATTCTACCAAATGTCTAAGTTTATATGAGAACAATTTTTAGTACTGTTTGTATGTTCCACCAATATATTTGGCCTTGTCCAGATTTCCTGCATTAAGAGGTTGAGAGGTATGCACAAATAAATTGCTTTGCAGAATTAGGTATATCCAAACTTCTTAACTGTCCCTGATTTTGGCCCAAAATGTTGCTCTCCCCCTAATAATCCCTCCACAAAATAACAATTTTGGAAGAAAACGTGGAGGGTTTACAATTAATAAATAATTGTAATGATCAGAGTTATAGATTACTTTTATTTCAGAAATGCATGTAGGTTCTCTTATTTTTGTCAGCTGCTCAACTTAACAGTACTAATATTAAAAAGTATCCCTTTTTCGACAGGTTCTCAGCTGTATTGTGTGGCTATTTTATATTTTTGCATCACATTTTTGGTCCATTTTTCATAAAATTGTGGTTTTCTGGCAAATTAGTGGCAAATCATTAAAGACTGAAGTTAGAAAATAATGACAGACATTTGAGTTTCAGATTTCATACTCTTCAGAAAATTCATACGAATGCAAGGCTTACCATTCTATTATCTTTCTAAGTTTATAAGAGTAATATTTAAAAATTGTCCTTATTTTGGGGCCTTTGTCCCACTTCTGTTTATGGCTTTGCCCAGATTTCTTGGTCTGAGGTTGAGAGGTATGACAAATGTGTCAGCCCCATCACTATCAGCCAGAGACATTTCAAATTGTGACATACTTGTTGCACCCCACTTCCCCATGTAGTGACTCTGAATGTGTCCAAGCAAGGTATGGAGCATTTATGGAGAGTAAGTGTGCAGAATATCCCCCCATCCAAGGTAGACACAAGTAATACAGTGGCTTTTCTTCTGTCTTTGATTTTGCAGAATTCTCTGTTTTTCTGTCATATTTTTATGTTGTTGATTTATGCTTCTTATTATTCAGAAAATGCATATTCTTCACATGGAAATTCTTGCACAGAACTTTCTATACTCCCCAAAAAGTTACTAAAATACAATCATCCAGTACTATTGTTTGTTGGGGATGTTCTATGGTATGCTCAGCTGATTGGGAACATTTTATTTATGATTGTATAAAAATTAACAAGTACTGGACAGATATTGATAAATTTTGTCAAGCTTTATTTTCAGACTCATTCATTTTATCTAAAACCCTAATTCTCTTGAATGTAAATGTTATGAATAACATGAAAAATACCAATCTTTACCTCCTTCTGACAATTTTAGCAGTGGCAAGAAAATGTTTAACTAGAAAATGGAAATCAGCTCATCCACCTACCATTGAAGACCTCATATTATTACTGGAATAATCAGCATCTACAGAAATAAAAGTTAAAGAATCAAGAATCTTCCCCAGGAAATAATCTAATAATCCTTGGATCAAAGTTTTTGGTTTAATTGAAACTCTTAAATTATCATATTCTCTATAATTCTGACTGAATGTTTTTCTTAAATGTTTTGAATTATTGTTTTGGTAAATGAAAGTTTCATTATTTCTTTCCTGATGGAAAATTTTCATTTTAGGCCAAATGTAAATAATATATATATATCTATTTAACAAAAATTTACATTAGAATGATTGTATTATTTACATGTGTTTAAATTCAATAAAAAGTTTGGAAAAAAAAGAGAATGCATGTTGTTGCAGTACCTGTTGCTCTGTGTTTAAGTAGCAATGCTTTAATGGCCATCACGTAAGCTTGTCTGAGATTTTAAGATGCAAGTAAGCTATAATAAGCATACTGTTAAAGAATTATCAACATTGAAAGACTTTTTGTTGTTGCCATGCAGAGAATATTTACATAATTAGATAGTGTATAAGCCTTAGGTATTGAAATACATATGACAGTATTTGTAATAAAGGACATGATTACAGTATTTTCGAAGCTCATTAAATTTGTTGGAGACTTGCAGTCATCTTTGCAGGCTTTACCTGTAAACTAAACAGAATGCCAATCTACCATGTGTGGTCCATAACATGTGCAGTAATCCTTTAAGCAATTTATCTTGAGCTTGTTTCTTGTTTGCTGTTCATTTTTTAATTTTATCATGTTTTCCACATGAAACAAGTGGATAGTTGTCAGGCAGCAGGTCTTTTTTGGATAAGAACAATTTTTACAAGTGGGGTATCACAGAGATTGCTACTTTCAGCATCTTACTTGGTACTTTTATAAAGCTGAATATAAATTATAATTAGAAGTGCAGTGCAAGGAGAAGTGGTTTGAGTTGAGTGCTGCTTGTTTTTTTATACTTGATTTTGACTGGCATTCCAGTAATGTATTTAAAAAGTAATTTATTTTTTCGTGCCTCACAATGGTCGAGTGAGTATGCCCGAAAGGCGTGCGGCAACATCTGAAAAATGCGATTGCAAGTGTTGCAAATCGCAAAATCCTGTCCCCTTTTTGACCCATGTTAGCACTCGTTTTAGGGTTTCGGGTGGTTGGAAATGTTGAATCCAGTGTTTTTACGACATTTTGACCATTCAGCATTACAGGATTCACAGAGAAAAGTTGGTAAAATGTATGGTCAAGTAATGTGCAGTTCACCATATGAATGTAAACCTATTAATTTCACATAGAGATTTGTTTTCTAAGATGTGGAGCATTTTTCAGCAGGCAAAACAAAATTAATACTTCAAAATCATATCTTCTTAAATGGACAAAATTTTCATTTTGAACAGCCTCATAATATTCAAATAATTTCATTTGCCCATTTCCAAGAGTGTTAGAAGGCTTTAATCCTGTTTTTGAAACTAAACCGAATTTTTTTTACATATTGAAGTTCATATTTTTACAGTTTCACCATGCAGTCCTGCCTTTCATCAGAGAGAAGAAAAACAACAAAAAGCAAATCCAAATCTCATCTTACATGGAATTGACAATTATGCTAGAAATGTTGTCATTACCTTCTATTTATTTATGTATTATTGGTTAACTGGGGTGAAGCACTGATCCACATGGACCTTTTTCAGGCTGATCCCAGCAGCAATGTCTGGTTATATGACTTGTTGAAAGACACGCATTAGGCAAATGGAGGCTGTGAGAATGAAATGCTGGACACCAGAAAACAGGTCATTATTTTCTTGGTTGCAGTCACCGCAGGCAGAAGAATTGTGGGGTTTAAGGCATTAATTTGCATGCACTCTTGAAAGACTAGCACAATGTGAGGATGTTACTAAAGACTAGTTCCATTCTTTTATACAAAGTTGTTATTATATGTTTCTTTGAGCCACTCATTTCAGTTATGACTTTTTCACTCAAACTATCTAAATGCTGAGGAATGTTTCCTGCAAACCTTGGCTATTCATAAAAAATTGAGATATTACGCCAGAAAGATGCATTTGTTTTAGAAAAAGTTGATTTTGTGAGTGTGCATGTGTGTGTGTCTGTGTGTGTGTGTGTGTGTGTGTGTGTGTGTGTGTGTGTGTGTGTGTGTGTGTGTGTGTGTGTGTGTGTGTGTGTGTATGTGTGATGACAAGTGCCTCATCCATTGTATTGCTTGTTTTTAGGTATACACAAAAAACACTACAGGTTTCTGGTAGAGGTTATAATATAGGGCAATAGCTACCCTTGGTGCAGCGGTTAGCATTGTCATCTCACAGCACAAGGTTCTCCGGTTCAATTCTCAGCCGGCTACCTTCTGTGCAGGGTCTGTATGTCCTCCCTACGTTTGTATGCAGTTCGTCCAGATGCTCCAGTTTCCTCTCACATTCCAAAGACATGCATCTGGAGCATTTCTACCTGGGCCTCCACTGAAAATGGACTTTGTCCTAGTTGGATTTTCCTGGTAAACAAATGTTAAACAAATAATTTTAGCAATGTTTCCATTCAAGATAATTTAGAAGTATCAACCTTCTCCTTGTCAGAAGGGAGGGACCTGCAATTGCAAATTCTTTCACTTCAAGATGTGATAGGAAAATAAATAAAATGAATCAGAAAATTCATTGCAGTGTCATTAAAATACTTTTGCAGATGGTCTTTAACCCCCGATATCTTCTGATAAGGAAGACTGTCTGCCACCAAATGCCTGCTCTGTGTATGTTCTAACGTTGAGATCATTGTGGCTCAGATCAGAGGAATACGGTAAGGTACAGGAACCTCTAGCTTGCATATAGTCCCCACAGTCACACCTAACAGTTGTTATTGTTAGTGAATCACTGTTTCTACAGGAACCTCCAAAAACCTAGCAATTGTCACTGTATTCTGAAAATGCTACAATCTTAATGTCCTGTTTAGAGGTAGAAAAGGCTGTGACACAGCTGTGTTCCATATTATCTTTTTACTGCTTTGGAATTTACCTAGATGTTATAATTCACTATTACAGTGGCCTTTCCCAAGGTACAGCAGTAGAGTTGTGCAAGATTTTGAGCACAACTGTAAATCTTCAAAGAGAGGCTGGTGTGAAAGTGATTCTGCCCAATACCCACACTCTCTTCCCAGTTGTTATTTATGGGATTTCTTAAAAAGCATTTAAGTGTGATCTTGTTTAATAATTTACAAAGTGTGAATATCTGATACCCTTTTTTGGTGTTACTGTTGTTTGTACATAGGTGCAAACATACCTAAACCAAACATTCTGCTTGTAGATGTCTCCCTCCCAAAAAAGAAAAAAAAATTAAGAGGGTTATTGCCAGCATTCCACCTGCATTACTACATTCACAGGTATGAGACTGAGGATAGCTTTTACAGTGAAGAAATGATCAAACCCATGAAACTTTTCTTATCAGTAAACTCGTTTGTTATGGTTTTGTTATTACGGTAACCTGTCCTAGAAGATCTACTCCTCTGGTGAGTATCTCACACAACTGTACTTTTTTTCTCTGTGTTCAATGACTTTTTCAACACATACACAACATTTCTATAATTATGCATATTCTGGTGTGTTGTTGACCTGTTTGCAATCAAACTTTTCAAGAAAGGTTATCTAAAGCAAATTTTCACTGACGATTTTCTGTGGGTGCCAAAATGCCCACACCCCCCACACAAAGAAGCTTTGGCCCCTGCAGCACCTACTAAACTATAAGTACTACTATGTTTTTATAACTTGAAAGATGGGACTTTCATGCCCACACCAGTTGGGTGTTAGCTGCTCAAAGATTCATTCTAATTTGTAGACTGTTAATGGCTGTACATTTTCATGTTTTATACGTTGTGATTTTGTTTATATTTTTTCATGTCATTTCTAGTCTCATTTCCTGTGGCTACAAAAGGTGAAGTTCATTCAGGATACAATAATATGAACCCTTTGCAGTCCCTCTGTAGTCCAGTGGTAGCCATTAATTGCTATTTTTGAGCTGTTCAATAATATGCTTCCTTCTTGCTTTTTCAGTTTATTATATTCTGACTGCGTCAGGGCTGGCAACTCGACACTTAAAAATCTATCTGCCAATCATTAGCGGACCGGAGTTCCACTGTGGTGACTCCTAACCAGGAAAAGCCGAAAGACACAACAACAACTTCTGAACAAGCCATGTGGATTTTCTTTTCTGGCCACTGTAATTTAATTTTATTACTACTGTCATATTTATTGCCACAGTAAATTTTATTTCACAATTTCTAGAGGAAAAATAACAGTAATAAATAAAAGTGTTTGTGTGTTTTCATTGTCCCCAAGTTTAAATTATGTTCATTTTTTTATTTAAGATTAAGCACAGCATTCTAAATAATGTGAAGATTTCTATAACCATGGTGCCAGCCATGTAGCCTTGAGTGCAGGTGATGACAGTTTTCTACACTGCATTTTTATTGGTTACTGTACAAGGAACAGCACAATATCTGCTGGAACTTGATGTTTAGAACTCATAATGGAACAGAAATTGCTAGTGACAGCTGCTTGTTTTCTTCCAGTTCTGAATAAAGACTGCTTCATTTTAATAACAGTATTTTCATTTGAACTCAGAGGGATGAAGCTAGCATAGTCACATTTTTGTTAGTCCACTTATTTATTTATTGTGTACGCTACATACCCTCTGCTACTTATATATACCAACTCCAAGACCACAATACAGTGGGGAAATGGCAAATTCCAAATCCTCACTATACAGTGAAGCTACCCATCCAAATACCAAAATGTTTGAAAAATGAATTTTCAAATTATTTAGCCAGTATTTCAAGTGATCAAACTTTTGACATGAGCTTTAAAGGAAATTGTTGTGTATGTGTAGGGTGGGGTGGGGCAAAAATTGTGTGTACACATGTATCACCCAAATGTCCTACTGTGTTTCAGGTGTTGCAGAATTCCCACTGCAGCTCTGGTTAGTGAAGCCCTTAAGGAACCCACACAGCATCACCAAACAGCAGTATAACACTGTTCTTGCTCAAACAGAAACATTGCTGACTGTGTGCTTGGCCTGCTGAAGGCATGATTCTGCTGCTGTAAATATATGGGGCATTTTGCAGGGCACCCTTGCCACCATTTACAATATTTTCAAAGCATACTGCATATCGCATTACATGATTACCAGGAAGCATGCAGACCATCCATGCATCCATCCATCCATCCATCCATCCATCCATCCAGCCAGCCAGCCAGCCATCCTTTCATCCATTCATCCTTCCACCCATTCCTCCATCCATCCTCTACACCCACTACAACTGCCCCTGCCATAGCCAGCAGACCAACATAACCAATTGGCAACAGTGGCAGACAGCATGCTATAGCTCCATATTATCCCCAGATGATAGCAGGCATGGCACACAGCAGTACAGGACACATGGCATCACAAACAGCAGACATGATGCATGATGCATGATGCATGTAGTGTTCATTTCAGGCTATACTGGGCAGTGCATAATCAAGTGACACTGTGCACTAGACATTTCCATATACATCAGACAGGAGGGAGGATGCAGTAGGTCACAGCATTCATGATTTGCACAGGTGACGAGGAACACCTTGACATGTGTATGGGGATTTTTATTTATTTATTTGACATTTGTTTACTGGGAAAGTATGTCTGGGAAAATATCTAATTTTCAGTGGCAGCCTGGAGAGAGAAAAGCTCCACATTGACATAATAAGGTTACAGTTAAATAAGTTATTATGAAGCCTGATACAGAAAAATAATATTAACTAAGTAAAAATCCAGCTTCAGCTCATGCAGAGTGAATCTTAAAATACATAGTGCAGATATTTGGATGGATATAACAACTTGAAGGACATTTTCAACAGAAAAAAGATTCACAAGTTGTAGTTCATAGAGATGACATTAAACACACTGAGTATACTCTTTGGAACAGAGATGACTAGATAATATAACCTAGGCAAAATATATTTGACAATTGCCTAATAAATAGATTTTACTAATTCCTTCTCTCTTAACATAGTCAAACTATGCTAGGAGTGGAAGGAGGGACAGACTAGTTCAGCCTGGGGTAGTGCAGAAGCAGAACCAGTTTTTATTTACATAGTCTTTTAGTAGTAATTTTTAGCAAGGGTCACTGTTATACCTCTCAACCTCTTATTACAAGAACTTTGAACAAACCAAAAATAATGGGGACAAAGGCCTAAAATCAGGGAGAGATTTTAAGTATTACTCTTACAAACTTAGAAACTTAGAAAATTGTTAGAATAACAAGTTTTACATTAGCCTGTGTTTCCTGAGGTATATGAAGTCTGAAACTTAAACAACTATCATTATTTTGTGGTTTCAATCCTCAGTGGTTTGCTAGAAAACCACAAACTTTATGAGAAACTTGACCAAAAATATAAGTAAAATTCTGGACATTCTGTAAAACTCTGGATAGCTGAAAGGTATGGTTCTCTGTGTCACAGACAATATCCTCTGATGAGAAGGAGGTCTTGACACTACTGGGCCATGACTGGGATAGGGTGGCATTATGGGACCCTGAATGGGATGGTGTGTCACTTGTATAACTTGTAGTTCAGTGGCCATTTTGGGTAATTTCCTGCCTTTTCCAGCCCCTGCATAAAGCAGCTTTAAGCGTGATTTTTTGATGTTGCCACTAGAGCACAGCAGGGCAGCGGGCACCGGTTTAACAAACTTTTTTTTTTCTGGCTATAAAGTCTGTCTTTCTTTTTTTTTTCCCTTAGAACTGCCTAGTAAGTAGCAACCTTATGACTATTGAAAAAAAAAAAAGCACTTTTTTTTTTTTTTTCTCTGTCATTTCTATATTATACAAAAGTTCCTCACTTCAAACCCCCCAAGTGAGTACCCACTTCCTTACTAAGTCCTTATTCAGTCTCATACCTAACCTCTTAATTTTCTTTTTTCTAGTAGGGGCCAGACTCAGGACTGGCAAGACCAGACAGGAGGAGAAGGAAACACAAACCACAAAACTAGCCTCACATAATAATGCACACCACTGAATCAAACACAATCCTTCCTTCACCAGAATGATGCCACAATATAGAGAGAGAGATGATCAGCTTTAACAATTGGCTTAATGTCTGTGTCATTCAAAGGGGATCCAGTCTCTCTGTCTGGGATGATGGATGACAACACACTTGACAAGCCACGCTGGGCGGCTTACACCTGTGCACCTGTCAAGCCTCCTGATTTCTAAGGCTCTTTAGGCAAGGCTCAAATTCTAAACCCTACACCCTAAAAAAAAAATGGAAAAAACTGAGGGTAATGCTGCTCAATGCCAGAAGTAAATCTCTAGGTTTTACCTCATATCATGCATTCTGCCCCCAAACCCAGACCCACACACAAAAAAGGGGGGGTGTATCCATATTCATAAAGGATACCCACACCAGGTTTGGTGGTGCAATGCAAGCTTGCTCGAAACCATGCAAGACACTGGAGGTATAAAAATGTCAAACACACCATCATATTGGGTGGGTGAACTTACACCTGAATATAGACTGGGAACTCAAGCCCAAACAAAAAGACCACAGTGAAGAACTTCTCTAAAGCAAACTTCACACTACTCAGACTGGTGGGTATCCGGAAGCCCTTACAAATGCCTTCTATGAACACCTCAGGACTGCATGGATCAGGCAATCCCCAATAAAAACCAAAGACTCTTTTCCAAAAGAAACCAAGCGTCCAGTCTGGTGGACCCCAGCCATTAACAAACTTTTACAATAAGAGAGGAGAAAGCTATGATAGAACAAAAAAAAAAAAAGGAAGTCACCCCATCATTTATTATTAAAAAAAAAAAAACTCCATAAAATCAAACTAGGAAAATTTTGAGAGAAAAATTGCCATGGATTCACAATCATAAGACCTTTTCAGCTATTTATGGAACCTGAACCTGGTGAAAAACTCCCAGATATGCTCATGCTCAGAAAAAAATGAAAAAAATCACAAACAGACGAACTTCACAACATAACAGCAACTGGCAGAGAACTTCACAAAACCCCTCCCCCTCTCCCCCTAAAGGAGAGCTAACTATCCCAGCGATAGCCTCCCGGATCATCTCAAATCTGGGAAGTGAAAGCTGCTCTCTCTAAAGCTAAAAGCATCAATGGGACCGATGGTGTCAGGGCAGTAAGCTGCGTGGTGAAAAAGCTAAATGAGAACAGCTATAAGGTCTCAGGCTAAAACTCGGACACCACAGGCAGCACAGGATGGTCCTGTGTGGCGATACCACAGCCACTCACAAAGGCGGTTCTCCTGGGACCTACTGGACCTGGTAATTACAGCCCCATAGCTTAACAAGTCTGAGCTTTAAAGGATGGGAGAGGGATGGTAATGGAGCTCAAGAAAAGAAATATTGGGGGACTTGCAGACGACGACCCGGCCCAGTTTCAGCTTCAGATCATGCTTTTGAACTCTTTGACAACTTCTTCGACTTTGAAGGCCATTGATGGAAAAACTTACCAGCTTAAATGTAAATCCATATGTCACAAGATGGGTTGCAAACTGGCTTGACAGAACCCACACACAGGGTTAGTTGCTGGCGCTTATGTCAGACTCCAAAGCGGTCTCTAAGGTGTGTCCCACAGGGGTCCTTCCCCTTATTGTTCGGCATCTACTTCTCAGAAGTACAGGCCAACATGGGAGGACTTTATTGACAAAGCTTTTGCACGACTCTGCAAACTGGGCCATAGTAAAACAAGGTAACCCCAAGCTACCATATAGGCGGCATCCCACACAGAACAGAAAGAAGTATCAGGGACCTACACTCGTTGCTAAAGTGGTTAGAAAGACCTTCTACATTGCCCACCTGATCATGAAGGGATTCATCCCAAGATAGATCAGACCAATGATCGAGTACAATGCCCCATTTGGGGGATGTCTCTCACATCTCTGCAGCAGCAGAGAGAGAGACCCCCAAAGTCCAAAGGAAAAAGGGACTCCAAAAAAACAAATATGCTGCCAGATGGAAAAAAAAAAACCAGCTCTGTTCAGTCGATACCGTCTGATCATCTCTGTGTCACTGCTGGACAGAGGCACAACAAACTAATGGGCACAGTATTTTTTTTATAAGGGGTGGCGTGCAGCAAAAAAAACTTTAGGCTGCTTATAAATGCTTTAGGGCAGATAGCCTAGTGTAAACCTATGAACCTATGAACCTATGAACTTCATGACACTGACCTAGGGCTACTGCTCTGGCCTGTGGTGATTGTTACAGGGTTAATGTACTGCTGCAGGAATGAGACCTATATGGATACTGCTGGGATGGTGTTATTTTCAGTCAGTGGTCACTACCTGTGGGATGATGGAGTGAAATCCATTGAGATGTATAACAGCAGACTTCATACCCTGTAGGGGCCTTCTAACATGACCGGTCTGTGTATGTACCTCACTCCCAACCATGGACAGCACTGCTGGACAGGGCAGTGATGGTGGCACCTAATATACTCTGCATGGGCGTAGGTATGGAAGCCATGTATGTAACCACAGTACTCATGAAACATAGCATGCTGTAATTCCCTGGAATCTATAGCCTCACAATGTCATTGACAGTGCTGCCTGAAGTCATCCCAGAAACCACGCATCGCACCAATCATCTAGGTATTAGCATAGGTAAATACAAACATGCTCAATGACAGCTCAGCATATCTGTTGACTGTTTTCTAGCATCACCCCCATATCAGAAACTAGCATCTGGCACTACAGCCATAGGAAGTGTGTTTGAAGGATGACACAAGATGGAGATGGTAACTACACCAACTACACAGCCAATGAGTCAGTTGTGGCAAAGGCTGTACTTTCACCTTAAACAAAGGGTAGAGGACCACTCTGGAGTGAGACAGACAGTGGATATATATCATCTGACTGACTCAGTCTGCATCTCAGCATCACAATCAAATCCTGCATATGTTCTGATTTCAGCCGGTTACTCTGACACAATGCATACAAGTGTCATTGTAGCAGATATTTGGCTTGTGAATAAACAAAGCAAAACACAAAACAGTGAATCCGATTACTCTTTCTGCATGTGAGTGAGGCTCTGTATTTTACAAGCAAATATCTACAATAAACCTATACCTGTTACCAGTCCTGTGTGCCTGCTCACTTGGCTTACCTATTGGAAATCTGCAGTAGTATTTGTGGCCACTTCTCCAGATATAATACTTGTGCCTTTATCATCTCCATGAGAGATAACAAGAATTCATCCTTGTCTGTTACTGCTGCAGTGGGAAGTGGCCACCTCCAGACGCTAACCTCTCTGCTGTTATCTTTTGCTGCATGTCTTCTTGCATGTATGGCTAACTATTCAAGTGCCACACCCCAACTGTACTATATTATTCCATTTCCCACCAACAGCACTGATGTTATGGACCACTATGCCCCACTTGTTTATCTCCAGAGGCTACTGTGCACTCCTTCTTCCTAACACATGGAGCGCATGGGTTCTGAGTGCCAGGAGCAGGATGTTGTTTTCATCTCAGCTGAATTTGCCCATATTCTGCTTTCCATTTTCTGTTGGTCTATATTCCCATTTCTTCACTTTTCATGGAATGAGCAAATGTTCAAGTGACTGGATACCTGACAGCAGGTGTATGCAATGTGTTACAGCTTAGCTGTCTGTGGCAAATGCAAAACGCCTACTCCAGTAGATGCTGACTCATGTTACCTGATATTTTAAGTATCGTGAGACTTGCCAGAGCCTACATATCTGCTTCCTTGCTCAACTAATCACTACTTGCACTGCTCCCCATTGACTGACTTGCAACTTTTAACTTTTTAACCTTGTTCTGATTCTGACATCAGAGCAAAGCTTGCTGCTCAGCCATGCAAACTGTCATCATTTGCATATTCATGCTTGTTTTCTATTGAAGTGAATTGCTGCAAAGTGGCACAAGCCTTGCTCAGGTGCTTAGTGCATCTCTGTGAATTTCAACCAGTGTGAGAGAGCATTATCCTACCGGTGGATGAAGATTGATTTCTCAACCATCATTTACCTGAGTTTCAAGACACTGAGGATCAGAGAAACTATAGAAAATCACTGTTGAGGAGTTACATCAGCAGTGATGCCATTTGGGAGGTAATTTCCTCCCTTCTTTGAGTTGGTGTGATTGTTGATTTGGTATATATAAGTTTGTAGGTGTGAGGGGCTTGCCCCCCCATTTGGAATGCAGGGGGACTTGATCACCTGCAAAAAACACTTAAATGTGTTTTTTGGATTTTTTGGGGAGTGGAGTTTGAGGATTTCAACCCTTGGCATGTTGCTCTTTGATCATTTGTAGTGGAAACATGAGATAGGTGGACACAAGATAGAAATGACTTCCAGATTTAAGAAAATGAACCTACGGGTAAGTGGAGTACAGAAACATTATTTTTGCAAATAAAAAATGAATGTGTTATGCCATTGCTATGATATGTTATATATTATACATATTCACATTTAAGTACTTCTTGTGAACTTCCTACATATTAAATACAGAAAAATATTTTCTCATATTTATGAAGTGTTAACCATTGTCTATGAAGCTTTTACAAGCTCATTGATAACTGTAAGAATTTTGATTTAGGTAAACACTGATTCTAACAGACTGATTAAATATGAAAACATCTTCTCATCAATGGCCAGTTCAAATCAAGAGAATATCATTTGTGTTTCTTCTGAGACTGTATGTAGGTCTATTGTCTGATAGCTTGGAGCCTAAAGCCATTGTCTTAGGTTGTTTACTGTGTATAATGCTACAGCAAGTAGCTGTGTTGCACTGCAGAATGAGTTTTGAAGTAATATGCAAAAATAGGTTCCAGGTCCACATAGGGATATATGTTGTTGAACTATGTCTGCTTTTGCAAATGAGTGCTAAATATTTAGAGTTAAAGCATATTTAAGTTTGGGTAGAAGTACACTTTTTGTGAGGGATTTTCTAGATTCCAGGGTTAGGAAATTTGAGACTTTAGAGCAATGCTTTAGTTGAGCAGGTATCGTGTCTATTGCTGCCTTTTGTGTAGCATTTAAAAGAAAGTGTGACATCAAGAAGACCTAGATATTTTTGCAGAATTACTTGGTAAATTAGGTTACTGACTGGCTCTTTATGTTGAATAGCTATGATATTGTTTATTTTTGTAATGTGCTAAAGTTCATGACTGCTTATTTACTGGGGTTTATTGGCAGATTTTTTGTGAAATCTAGTACTAAAGTACTGCAAAATCAATTTGTATTTTTTTAAGTACTTTTTGCCCCTTGCTTGCCAACAGTCAATACTCTCAAGTAGACTTTGCTTATTTGTCTCCCCATATGAGGGGGTTTACCTCAGTATGTATAGGGACAAGAGCCTTCTGGTGATACCATCATATTAGCACTAAGAAGGTCTGCTTCTGTCTTTGGTAATGATGGTATTTGAGTGGCCTTATCTCAACCTTGGGCAGGACGGGAATGTTACACATCACTATGGGACTAACAACTCCTTCCAACTGTCAGTGCATACATCTATACACTTGCTAATGAAGGCTACCACCAGGAAGTAGCCTGGTGAGCCAAAAGGCTGCCTCAGGGATGTGAACCATAATGATGTCACTCTTAGTGGCAGTATGCTACATGCTCTACCTTATCCTCCCCCTGGAAGGGACTGTCATCCTCCCCTGTCAGCTGCATAGTTAGACAAGCCACTAATCAAACTCAGGCTTTTTGGGATTTAGTGCAGACTTTATCCCTCTACACAACTGAAGCTACCATCAGATTAATTTGGAGTTTGTTTTGTGTGTTTTTATGGGGGCAGGGATCAAATTTTTAGCTGGTAGTATAATTAATTGGACATTTTTAAGCTGATAGTAAAATCCACTTGAAAATGCTAAACTGTAGTATTTCAGCTTACGTATGGCACACTGTCAAGTGATTACAACATTTTATCTATTACTAAACCTTGTGAATGGTATGAAATTCAATGCAGAGTGCCAACTGCTGTTGTTTCACTTCAGCGTCTGGCAAAAGAAAAATGATAACCTGTTCTGCAGAACTGTTTTAATTCATAATATTCAGTACACAGTGCTACATAAATGAAATGTTTGCTTGGGCTTAATATCTGGTAATATTGATCATTTTAATGCTATATTTAATGAACGCTAAACTGGAGACATGACCAGGTTGTTATGCAAGTGTTTGCCAAGTTTGTGGTGCTGTCATTTCCTGATTGCATCATGAACCTTTTACTTACAGAATACAATTATGATTGTTTCACATAACCCTTGACAGATTATATCCAAATGCTGCATCTGCTAGCATTTTTTTCAGAAATGATATGTTTTTTATTCTATAGGAAATACATTTATAACTCAACTGAACATTCTTTGTAACATAAAGACTAAAAAACAGGAGGGTACGTAAAAGTGAGTTCCCATACTTTCAGCAGCAGAAAATTGTTTTTCTGTATTTCTTTAAAATGGTATTGAAAGTATGAATGTATAAGTTATCAACAGTATTAGTTTTTATTAGTATCGTTTTAGAATGCTTTTTTATTGAAATTGGCTTTGTGGCTCTGTTCCTCTGTGGTTCTGTTACACTTCTTCAGTTGGTTGCTGTTCCTGCCTCTGAGCTGTCCAGGGTGCTGAAGTATGTGTATTGCATAATGATTGGTTCCCACTGAATGCAGGTGTTGCCTGCTGTTGCATCTCCCTACATCTTTTCCTCTACACACACACACACACACACACACACACACACATGCGCGCACACACACACACACACACACATACACACACACACACACACACACACACACACACACACACACACACACACACACACACACACACCTCCCTACATTATTTCCTACACACGCGTGCACACACACACACACACACACACACACACACACACACACACACACACACACACACACCTCCCTACATTATTTCCTACACACACACACACACACACACACACACACACACACACACACACACACACACACACACACACACTTCCTTGATGCACTGTGCTGTCCAGGGTGTTGAAGTCATAATTACTTTTGTATTTTACTTAAAAACTAACAAGTAAAAACAAATGTGTTTTAGTCATGTTCTTTGATGCACTGAGCTGTCCAGGGTGCTGAAGTACTTTCTATTGCATAATGATTCATTCCCAGTGGGTGTAGGTGTTGCCTGCCTTACTGACTTCCCACCAACATTCCTCAACCTCTCAGCCAATAAACATTGAGGGTAATAGTTATTGATTACTATTAATAAATGTTGATACACCTACATAAATATAGAACTACTGTTGTTTTTTTCTTAAAAACTGAAAAGTAATAAATAAAAATATAAATAAAAAAGATTTTTAATAAAGAATGCTTTTCATTCAATCTCTCTAAAAAGTAAAAAAGAAAAACATAAGGAAAAAACTATTTTTAATAAAGAATGCTTTTTATTCAGCTGCTCTAAAAATTAAAAAAATAAGGAAAAAGAGTGAAACATTTGCAAAAGAAACACAGATAACCTGATTTCAGAAAAGCATTCAAGGTTAGTTTTGCTGATTCCTGCTACTTCTTCCGATACATCATTACCATAATCAGGAATCCCAACCTCTAATGCTTTTCTGAAATCAGGTTGTTCATGTTTCTTTTGTAACATTTTCACTATTCTTTCTTATTTTTTACTTTTTAGAGTAACTGAATACAAAGCATTCGTTATTAAGAAAATCTTTTTTTCCTTATATTTTTATTTTTACATTTTTGAGTGACTGAATAAAAAGCATTATTTATTAAAAAATCTTTTTTTTACTTATATTTTTATTCAACTGCAATTCTAGCTGAAAGTTCTGAGTGACATAAATACTGGAAAAGAGCAGGAAGACATAAAAAAGAGCTCTTGTACTTGGGACAACAGAAATTAGTCTTCCATATTTCTTTAAAATGGCATTGTAAATAGCAATGCATAACTTAGTGACACTATTATTTTATGGTCATCATATTGATCACTGATGCAGTAGCCTAAGCTTTATGGGTTATATGGTGCCAAAGATATAACAGCCAGCCAGCTTTCAAAGCTTCAGGGCACCTTGCAAGCACAAGACAAGTTTGGGCAATAAGTCCTTCAGAGTTTTACTGCCGCTGAAGAGTATACTTCTCTGAAGCTTTTGAGGATCAACGATTGGCTTGTTCTTTCCTTTGCTGGGCAAATAAGTTCCTTTTGGGGAAAAGTTTCCATTTTCCTAATTTTATTGATTTTTTTATTGTCCTCTTCAGAAAACTTATTTTAAAGATAGAAGTGTTGTGTTGTGTTTTAATGGACTGTTTTGAGACTGCAATGTACTTTTAAATAGAGCACACTTTTTTCTGTTGGTTTAAAAGTAGTGTAAAGTAAATAAAAATATTTCATCTGTGGAGAAGTTGTATTTATTTTTCTTTTGTGAGGTCGGCATAATGTTTTCAAGTACTTTTTACTTAGTTACTGCCAAAAAAGTAACTTTCATGGACTGAGAGCGTTTACCACCAATTGTTGTTTGTCTCCCATGTGAAAGTGGCACAATTTTTGGTTTAACCATGGAACAGACTACTGGTTCCATGGTGGATCCTTCTTCCTGCCTCAAAAAGAAAATGTTAAGCAAACAGCTTTTGACACAACAGCAGACTAGCAATTGCCTCAGACCACTCATTGTTTACCTCAGATATCCCTGGTGTAGCACCTACAGCTACAATGGACCATGTGTTAGCCATGTCCTCTGCAGATGTCTTCATCCTCTCAGTGGGCAAGGGAGAGACACTCTCATCAGTCCTGGGAGAGGGAACAGGGAAGGTTAACCTGTTGTATTAGATTAGTGTTCCCATCCCTGGGGAAGCAGCTGCTGCCATTAGTAACATAGTTGGCCCCATTTCTCCTGTTGAAAAGAAGCAGAAACTCAAGCATATCTACTCCTCCTGAAATTGTTTTGGATAGTAGTTTACTGAGTCTGGCTCAGGGTTTAATTCAGGCTACTTTTCATTTGTGTAAAGTAGTTTCTGGAAAAAAATAAAGTATGATTCATCTTTTCCTGAAGAGAATCAAGATACTGAATCTGAACAGGAAGACGTAGGGATGGATACAGGATTTTTACCTCAGATTTATGATTCAGGCTCAGAAGAGAGCTCAGTTTCTGATTCTCTATATAGGAGTTTCTCTTTCCCTGAGACTATTGCTATAATGTGCCAGTATTTTCAATGGGAGAACATTGAGATTTTTCAGCCCCTCAGAAAATACTTACAGTGGTTATAGAAGGATGTTCCAGAACCTACTCCCATTCCTTCTGTCCCACTTGCTTTATAGGATGTCTATGTGTTACTGCCTACAATTTTCTTGATAGTCAGCCAGCTGCCCCTAAAAAGGCAGATATGCTATATAAAGTTCTTCAGTCTTTTAAGGTTTTATACTCCATTCCCAAATCTGACCCAGTGGCTACAGCTTTAATTGATCCCACTGCTGCTAAGCACTTAGCTAATTCCAATCCTCCTCTTTTTGATAAGGATGGGAAGTTATTGATAGGTATGGGGAAAAACTGCATACTTCTGCAACTTTGATTTTCAGAATTTTGAATTGTCAGGCTTATATGGTAAAGTTTTTTCTGACAAATTGTGAGTTTGAGGAATGTTTTATCTGCAGTTTCTTCTTCTGATGAAAAATCTGCTTTAGATAACATAGTTTCTTCTGTTGCAGAGGTCGCTACTTGTTGTTTGCAGTGTGTATATGACTCTGTTGATACCTTTTCCAGAGCTATGGCCACTGGTACTATTTTTGAGGAGGTTTGCATGGCTGCATTCTCAGAACCTCACAGATGATGTTAAAAATGACAGTTTAAATTCTGCCTTTAGTGTTTGGTCTATCTGTAGCAGAGGTGATCAAAAAGTGTGATGAATAGGGAAAACTGTTTCAGGAAATCTCTAAGATTTCTCAGCCCTCCTTTTCCAAACTGTCCAAGGTATTTTCTACCTTCTTGTCCAGTTTTGTCAAAAAGCAGAATAAACAATCGCTGCAAAATTCAGGCAAACAGATGTTTAGGAAGAAATGGCAAGGAGGTTCCAAAAACAAGTCTCACACCTCCCAAAACTAATGACAGTTTAACCAGTCTGGATGACTATTCAAAAGACCTTATGAGCCCCTCCCACCTGGACCTTTTTTGCTTCCAGAGAATCTGAATACCCATTTTTCTTTTTGGCAACAGATTATTTCAGATAAATGGGTTCTACAAATCATTCATCAGGGTTACAGGTGACAGAAGGAGCAAATTCCTCCTTTCCAGGGGGTCAGTCCTCACCCTCCAGATCTGACTGCTTTGTTACCACCTGTTCTTCATCCCATGCTGTTCTAAGGAGTGATAGAACTAGTTCCCCTTCCCAGGTGAGGAAACATTTTTATTCAAGGATGTTTCTAGTGCCAAAGAAAGAAAATGCTTAGAGACCAGTTCTGGATCTTTCTTTCCTTAACTGGTTTGCGATAGTGCCAACATTAAAAATGATGTCTCTTTACAACCTGCTGCCTCTTCTCCCTCTTTCAAGTTTCCTGGTAACATTACATTATCACGTCTGTATTCATTTAGACTTCAGACATTTCTTAAGGTTTTGTGTGTCTGGATCACATTATCAGTTTTCTGCCACAGCCTTTAGACTATCCACTGTACCAAGAGTATTCACAAAGTGTCTAGCTCCAGTTATTGCTCATTGCAGGCTGTAGTATATCCATTTTTTCTATATTTAGATGACTTGCTTATCTTTGCAGAGTCTTTTTCAAAGTGTTAGGAATCTCTGTCTTGGATCAGAATTCTCTTACACAAGCTAGGATCCAAAGAACATTCGAACATCTTTCTTGACTCCTTCCCACTGGATTGTGTTCCTGTGATGTCAACTAGGCACTTCAAAATGGTTTACTTCCTCAGGAACAAATAGATCTTTATTTAGATCTATTTCTAAGGCTTTCCATTCAGACTTTGGTCACTGTGAGGGAATAACTCATTATTTGGTGTATCATAGCATAAGGTACAGTGGTATCTGAAATTTCTTTGGTCCCAGCATCAACACCCTTTATCTTTTCAAAAACTAGTGATAGGGTTTGTCAGAAGCAAAATCTTTTAGTGGAGACAGTGGATTGCTTTAAATCCATGTCTCCCTTCTACCTCTCTGCTCCAAAGTAGTCAGTCATCACAGACACTTCAGACTTTGCTTGGGGCACAGTTTCAGAAGAGATAAAAAGGCAGGGGTGTAGAACACCAAGGACAGATGCCAGCACATAAATATCAAGGAGATGCTTCCCTGATCAAAGCATTCCACTCTCTACCATCTTTGGTCCTCAGGACCTCTTCAGATGGTAACCGACAATAACACTTTTTTGTGGTATATCAACAGGCAAGCGGAACCAGGTTGTATCCCTTTTGCAGACTAGCCATGTTAGCTTGGGATATAGTTTCACAGCACAGCCTCACTCTACATGCATCCTACATACTGTTAGAGCAAAATGTATGGCAGACAAGCTGAGCAGGACTACGGCAGTCCCTCGTGAATGGAAACTCGATTGGGGGGGGGTCTTCCAATATTTGATCCATCTTTGTGGGGCTCCTCAAATGGACCTCTTTGCCTCCTCTCTAAACAATTAACTGGCAATATTCTTTTCCAGGACTCTGTGCAAGAAGGCCTGTAAGACGGATGTATTTTCTTTTCCTTGGACAGGAATGTTTTTGTATGCTTTTTCCACCATTTCTACTAATACCCAGAGCACTTCTGAAGATTCAGAAGGAATCTTCCAAGATCATTGTGGTGATTCCATTTTGGCCCAGGCAACCCTGGTACTCCCTTCTTTTGGAAATAGCAAGGGCAATTACCACAAGCATCCTCACATACTAGATCTACTCACACTAGCACAGGGGTGTTTGATACACTCCAACATCAATTATCTTTAACTGCCTGCCTGGAAGATAGGGTGGGTATTAATTCATTTAGGCACCTGTTTACTGAAGACATTGCAGGAGGTACTAATGGAGGCAAGAAAGCCTGCTATTAAAAAATCTTTCATTAGCAAATAGAAAACCAACAACATAACCAGCACCCATTCAGAGCTAGTTGTTCTCTGGCGTTACAATGTTTGTGTTAGTTACAATCCTATGGCCTTCCTTATTCCTCTATTAAGGTTCATGTTTTAGCCATTTCAGCATGTTAGTCCATGGATCCTCATATTTTAGTGCAGTTTCACGTCAAAATGTTCTTGAAAGAGGTTTTGCATAAGAGGCCTCAAGGAAAACGGGTGGCGCCTCCTTGGAATCTGAATTTTTTGTTAAAGAGCTAACACTTGTTCCATTTGAACCAGCTAATCTGGCTGACTTGAGGGTTTTAATACAGAAAACAGTTTTATTGATTGGTTTTACGTCTGCAGGAAGGGTATCGGAGTTACAAGTTCTTATGGTGAGTCAACTCTATCTTGTTTTCCATAGGGACAGGGATTCTTTGAGAGCCAATATTTCTTTTATGCCTAAAGTTGTATTGTTTACTTTAAGCCAAACTATCCATTTCTCCATTTTCTTTTCTGAACCTAAAAACAAGGGAGAAAGGATACACCACACCTTGTATGTCCACTCCACAACAACTCAGGCACTATATTGACAGAAATAAATCTTTCATGTATTTGGATCAGTTGTTCACTTCTTGTGAAGGTAAGAAGAAAGGACAATCTGTGTTAAAAACAGACTATTTCCAAATAGTTGTCTAAGGCTGTCACCTTTTGTTATACTCATCATGACAAAACTATTCCAGGCAGGATCAAGGCTGACTCTACTGGGACCTTGGCTTCATCTATGGCTTTGTAGAAAGGACTGGATTCTATTCTAGAAGTATTCTAGAAGGTCCTACTTGGCCCTCTGTGCATACTTTTACAAAGCACTATAAGCTTGATTTCTTGTTCAGGTCATGCTTTACTAGGACAATTATCCATGGGCTCCTGGACTCTTCTCCTTATACCTCCCAAATGAAGTTAGCAAATGTAATCTACCCTTATAACTAAGGTTACTACAGCAGTCATTAATATGATGAACACAGTACAGTTCTGTAAGTAGACAACATAACAGTAGATGTTTGAAAGATTGCCCTCTTGTTTTTGGTGTTTTTTTTCCCAGGGTGTGTGCATTTAATTTTTCATGTTCCTCTCTGCTGGCAGGAAAGCTCTGAAGGCTTGACATCCACTCTTGCCTTTTAGTCAGCCCTGCCTGAGTTGTCTTACAGTCTGGATATGTGGAAGGTGCCTTGAAGCTCTGGAAGCTGGCTGACTATTATATCCTTGGCAGGATACAACACATATAGCTAAGCCTTTTGCAGCAGCGATCATTCGAACATCTACTGTTATGCTAAGTTCAATTTACACAACCGTGCTTTCACTGATTTAAAACTTGAGACTTCTGAATCTATTTGCCTTGTGTTTGGTATTCAGAAAATATGTGGGTACCTTTGAGTACAGCAATATTTATAACAGTCGAATATCTTTATAATAGGTTGCTTTAAATCTGATTTATTTGTTATATCGTTTGGATGTTATGAACTCCTGTACTTACTGCCCTCTTGTACTTGCATTGCTGACAGTTAAAGAATGTTTACTTTTTTGGTGATTTTATTAAGGTGTTAAAAACCCAAGAATCTATTCTTGATCAGAACGTCTGCAGTGCTGTGTTTAGCAGTACACAGCATGCAACAGATGCTAAGATTAATTTTGGCAGTGTATCTGTTTTTGCTTTTAAATAATATGTTAAGAAGGGGCTAGCTATATAGTGGTTATAGCTTCTTGTATCAAGGATTTTCTGTTTTGTTATTTTTTTATATCAATTCAATGGCCGCATGAGGGAAGGGACTATGTAGTTGAAATACAGTACCCAGAGTAAAGCTGATGATTTCTATGATTCAGAAATTACATGATTTATTGCATGGTAAGCGATTAGTATATTTAGCACATATATAACCTATCCTGTTATTATTATGCAGCATCATGAACCCTCGTTTTGCCATTTATACTTCTGGTTGGGGTGTTGAATCAACTCTCGCCACTTCTCTTTATTTTGGATTACTCTCCTATTTTCTTTGACAGTCATGCCCACTTGCCTCACGTCTCCTCTCTTGCAGTCCATCATTGTCTTGGCTGGGTATTCTGGTCTCCTCTTGCCATTTTCATGGATCTCCCTTTATTCTTTACCAAGTTATCTTTTGCTTTTCTGTATGTGTCTGAATCATTGTAAGGCATACTCCTTGCCCTGTTCTGTAACTTGGGCTACTTTGGCTTCTGCTCTGATGTCCTTATTTACTTTTTATTTCTTTATTTTTTCATCTTCCCCACAATTTATTTCCTACTACTCATCTCAGGCACTTCTTCTTCATCAGCTCAAGCTTTCTCAGCTGCTCTACCTTCAATGACTAGATTTCCATGCTATATAGAACTGTTCACACCATTATTTCGTATACCTTACTTTTTAACTTCTTAGGCATTTCTCTGTCACACACTACCTCTGACATTTTGAGCCAGCTGGTTCCAAATTTGACCTCTTCATTCAGACTTTCCTTCTACTCAACCACACCTCTTAGGCACTTAACATTGTTAATCTGTTTCACTCTTTTCCCTTCTGTCTCAGTTTTAAGCTTTTTCATTCTGATGTCCCCCATTTCCTGACATGACTACTATCTTGTCTGTAATTAGTGTCATCTTACATTTTTTTCAGTTTTGCATTCTAGTCCCCTATCATTCTCTGAAGTTCTTGTTCAGAGTCTGCATGTAGACAACATCTGTTGGCAGTAGTTTTATTTATCTGTCAACTCCGAAATGTTTGCTGATGCAGTCTATCACCAGTGTGAACAGTGAACAGGAATGGGCTCAGAGCTGAATCCTGATGCACATCTATTGCCACTGGAAACCCCTCTGTGAATCTGAACACTGTTTGTACTTCTGTTGTTGAGTCCATGGACATAGCTTCACTAATTCTACCATCATAGGACTGCCCGGATAAGCTTTCTTGGAACCAGTTCCTGTGTCTTCTCTAAGTTTAGGAATGCCCAGTTGCACTCTTACCTCGTCAGTTTTTTCTCCACCTTCTGTCTCACTGCAAACTTTGGGTCAGTTGTACTGTATCATGTTCTGAATCTAAACTGCTTGTCTACGTTTGACTACTATGTGTATTCATTTATCAGTCCCCTTCTCAGCACTTTCATGTTGTGTGACAGGAATTTGATACCTCTGTCGTATCATTTGTTACAGAAAACAGGATAGATGCGAATGCCTTCATTATTATTTTTTAGACAAGAAGGTGACTTTGCTCTTGATTCTCAAAACCATTATTTTTTGGATCACATTTTCAGAAAACAAGACATGCATGTCAATTTTAAGGTCATTTTTCACTTCTGCACTGCCTCCTGTTTTTTTTTCCATATATGTATGGTACTCCTTTATTGTAAATATGTCTTCATTGTTATTCTTTCATTTGATCCCAACATTGTTTTCTTGCTTACTATTAAGGTAGCCTGTAGGAGATACATGAGTCTGCAAATAACATTTGTGAAAAATGCATAGGTTTACCTTTGACTCTTCAGTGGGAGGATAATAGCATTTGCCTGCAAGCATAGAGATCAGTATATTTACTGAGTGGTAAAGGAGTTAAGGTCTGCATCAAAAGGTGTGGTGGCATCACCTTCATCTAGAGAAAGGGCATCAGAAACATGCTTTCAGTGGTGTTTAAGGACTTACAGTGGGATTCAAAAAGGCTTAGTATGATGCTGAAGCCATGTCTTGTAAACTTTCCACATTAATATAAACACACACAAATTTGCTGAAGTGGGGTGTCCGGATCCAAAACTATACACCAAACTGAAGATTTAAAAGTTCACTTTAATAGGCATAAGAATTTAAACTTTCCACATTGCACTAACCTTTTCAGATTCACAAACCACACTACTGTTGAACCTTTTCCCCTGTAGGAGCCTCATTAAGGAGATTGATTTTGTGGGCAAAGCCACATACTAATGCTGCAGACTGGAGGACTGGCTAATGCTAATCATCTATGTGCTCTTTATCAGAAATGTCCACAGCTCCCAGTTTAGCCAACCACTGAGTACACTTTTATTCCAGGAGGAAAATGAGGACACTGGGCAAAGACAGGTTGTCACCCATTTATTCTTAAGGAGGTACTTGTAGTGCAGCTAAGCCCAATGAAGCCATGGATGTGTGCATGTGTCTGTAGGGCCATGAAAGAGGTTGCATGAGTGAGTGTGTTTGCCTCTGTGTGAGTAACTGTGTTTATGTCTGGGAGGTTGCACTGGTAGATTAGGTACACAATCTTGACTCTGGATATTCGTGTGAGTGTGTACATACGTATAGTTGTATATGTGTCTATCTGGGTGGTTACAGTACCAGACAAGTGACTGTGGCTTTGGATTTGTGTATTGGAGCATGCATGTGGGTACATGGGTGTGTGTTTCTAGGAGTGTGAGCGAGTGCTGGGGGCTTTTCTGTGGATGAGTAGATGTGAGAGTGTGTGTGTGTGTGTGTGTGTGTGTGTGTGTGTGTGTGTGTGTGTGTGTGTGTGTGTGTGTGTGTGTGTGTGTGAGAATATCTGTGCATGTATGTGAATATGTGCTTGTGTGCACGTGCTTGCATTGCTGAATGTGTATGTCTATGTGTATGTGCATGCACTCGCATGGGTGTCTGAATATGTGTGCATGCATGTGTGTCTGTAAAGGGTGCTTTTGCTAATGTGATGCATGGACTGCTAGGGTGAACACTAGTATGGTTAGGTCTGACAGTGAAGTGTTCAATTCAGGAACATGAAAATGAGCTGCTGATGACGTCTTTCTCATTGCGGCTATACCATGCCTCTGAACTGGAATTTCGCTTTGTCGCACTAATTGGCCAATCCATATTACGGAAATGTAACAGGAAGAGGGAAATTTTGTAAATTCCAGTTTTGGGGCTGTAGCTGTACATTTTGCACAAAGCTAATTCTAATATACATTCTCTAGTTCTAGTTTGTTAGAAATATTATTTTTAGTATGCTTCTTGGTAATAACTTTCTGCAGTAATACACTGATAAATGTTCCTCTGTGAAGACATGTAGTGCCCAAAAGACTTCAATCTAAAACACTGAGTGATGGATTGTGAATGTTGTTCCATATTTAAATTATATGGTGTTAAGGCTGTATAAACACTTTTCTTCACCAAAAATCTGAGGGAAATGTCTATACTTTGCCTCTTTAAGAAACAGACTTGCAGAAGTGATGCACATTTCAAAGAAGGGTGGCTATAACTGAAAGAGAGAACTGAAGTCCACCAACATTCCTGATAATGGCAAACCTTTACATGCTGGCATTACAGGGATATGCAACCTCTTTGTTAAAGGATAACCAGAAAAAAACACACCACTTATTCTGCTAGATGAAGACATATTAAAGTCCATAAAAAAGCTAAAATATGGGACCAACGTCAGTCTCAACAATTTAGAACACCTTTACTGAATTATAATTTAAGACATAGGCAAACATATATTTATATAAAAGAAAACAAACCATGTTAACATGCTCACACTTACAAACATTATACATCAAATACACTCTTTTCTACAATTATCATCAATTTAACATTATATGAATTACTCACTTCCTACCTTCAATTAAACCTCACTCCTCCAAACCATTATTCTGCATGTATTGTTCCCACAATTCCCATTTTTGCTATGTAATTGGCTCATACCATTTTCTCAAGATCCCATTTCCTGTTTTTTTATCTCTGTCACAATACTCACCATTTCAAATACAGTTGATTTAGACTTTGATTTCCATTTTCTAACAATTAATTTTTGGCAACAATCAGATTAAACTTAATAAGGCCTTAGTATGTCACCCAATTCAGATCTTGTACCCCTCTCAAAAATCATTTTGTCAGTTACACCTCTTTGCTCATCCAATATTTCTGACGGAGTACTCTGTAGGAAATTTTTTTAGATCTACCAACTCATTACACTACCAAAACATATATTCCCAGTTAACTTTTTCTTCCTCAACACACTCCCAACATTTGCCATCTATCTGAGGAAAAATTCTTTGAAGTCTGCGTGGGGTATAACAATGCCTATACAAACATGTTGCATATTTGTGAGCCATACATATGTCTCCCCATAGTTTCTTTGTGAATTGCTTAACCAATCTCTCTTCCCAATCTTTTCTAACCTCATCTGATTGATTCCTATAGTTATCTTGCAATATTTTATATGACCTAATAAATAGCTCTTTTTAACAGTAGCTTCTGATCTAGATTCAAATAAAAACTCTACCAGAGCAGGTCTTTCAATTAGGATTCCCCAAACCCTTTCTCTTTGCCTATACTCTGATATCAATCTTTGATAGAAAAGTCAATCGCTAACCTGCAGTTCAAATGTCTTCTTAGCCACTTCCCATTGTATTAGCTTTCCCAATAACTTAGTTCATTCACCATTTTTTCCTTAAATTTCAGCCCCTGTTGCCTATTCTCTTTACCCATATTTGCAGTCATCCCTATCTGCAGAATCTGCTTTTTCCATTCTTGTGTTGGCTTAGCTCTTCATACTTTCTGCTACTTTATGAATATAATACGCTGTAGGGCTGTTGTTATTCTCTTTAAGGATCTGCATCCAAAATCCTAGTATCTCCTTATTTCTTGACTCCCCCTGCCTCTTCAATATCATCCCTTTCCACTTTGGATTATAGTTTTCTGCTTGCATTATGTATGAACCTTAACTGTGTAGCTCTAAAATATCCCTTTAAATCAGGTAATCCCAAACAACCTTGTTGTATTGGAAGAATCAACTAATCCTACTTGACCTTTGCCCTCTTCCCATCCCAGATAAACATCCCTCATCTGTTTATTAATTACTGTTCACATATCCACTGGTTGATAAAAATATGCCTGACCTGTTTACAAAACTAAAGGGACTAAAATATTTTCACTGCTTGTATATTGCTAGCCATATCTATAAACACAAGCTTCCAGTTTCTCAGTTTTTGTATTATCTTTGTTTAGTCTCTTCCCACATATCCTCAGCTACCATAACAGAATCTTTTTTTAACCCACACTCCTAAGTACTTCATTTTATTATGGTCCTCATAAATGTGGGTATTGCTGAACCAGTTCATGTGTGTGGGGGTACAAAGTTTACAGCTATAACCATTGTTTTGTCTTTATTAATTTTATATCTTGAAAAAAATGAAACTGTCTCAGAATGTTCAACAACACTGAAATGCCCTTTTCTGTTTTTATCAGAAACAAAATATTATAATCTGCATATAAAGCCAACTTTTCTTGATTACCATACAATTATATTCTTGAATATCTGAGTTCCTTACTTTCTTTGCCAATGGTTCTATATATAAGACTAATGATAAATCATATGTATATGATATAAATCATATATATCATAAATGATAAATGAGTAATGATAGTCAAGATGGCAGCACCTTGTGTGGCAGGCCTCTCTGGCTCTCAATGTACATTTGTGTTTTTGTACGGATTTTTGTGAAGCTCGCTGGGTGGTCCATTTGGCCTGGATGAGGACTGTGATGCCCGTGGTGTTGTGTTTGAGTTTGCTTTGCTGTGGTATCATTGAACAAGTAAGTTTTGGGCCTTCAGTGGTGAATCTATGTGAGTGCAGAATGCGGAAGATGGAAAGCAGAAAGTGGAGACCAGACTTGGCAGCCAGGTTTGATTTTAAAAGGATCTGATTATGTTGTTGGTTGGAAAGGATCCAGGTTTTGATTGGGAAGCTGCAGATGGTGTTGGTGATCGAGGGGTGGCTGTGACAGTGTGGAAGGTTGGATTGTTGGGGGATTATTCAGCTTGCTGTGGCCATTCAGGCCTTCAGGTAATGGTGGTTTCCCCATTTTTGTCTGTCAGGCATTTTGTTTGCATTGGACATGGTCTGTTGTATTGGAGGGGACCAGACTGGACATTAGTAGATGCTGGTGTTGGAGAGGGAGAAGGCAACAATGTGGGTAGACTGGATTGCTGGAGATCATGGTTCTTGAAGCTTTGTGCTTTCTGTGATTTATTTGTAACTGTTGTCACTGATGAGTGTGTTTTTGTTTCTGTGCTACTGTGTTTTTCTGTTTTTGTACATGAGCTGGAGAAATGAAATTTCATTCATCTGTGCATTGTGTATGGTCTGAATGACAATAAAGTTACTTTTGACTTTTGACTTAATAACAAAGGGGAAAGAGGACACCCATGCCTTGTTTCTCTGTTCAGACAAAACTTATAAGAGAGGAACTCTCCCACTTAAATTTTTGCCTCAGATCCCTCACATATCTTCCTAATTAATCATATTTTTGTATCAAGCAATGCTAATGCTTCCACTGCCCTACTTATAAAATCCCAGCGTACTCTGCTGAATGCTCTCTGTGCATCAAGACCCACCAACAGTGGCATTTTCTTGCATTTGCTTCCCTCTGGATCATCATTGGACTGTTAATGTTGTCAAATATTTAAATCCCATTAATAAAACCACATTGATCTATATCTATTAATTTTGGCAACATGTTTGCCATTCTTTTAGCTATTGTATACATAAACACTTTATAATTATGGTTTAAAATTGAAATGGGCCTATATAACGCCTTTACCATCTTTACTTATTATAGCTATCTTCCAGGATGTTGCTGCCTCCCCTCCTTTTAAATACTGTTAAACAAAACTTTCCAGATCTTTATGACTTTCTTCCTAGCTTCCAATCTCCCACAGGAATATCATCTATTCCTAAAAACTTTCCTGCAGATTGCTTTTACATCACCATTTTTATCTCATCTTCTCCTATCTTAATTGTCAATTTTCAAGCCTCATCCACCTCTAACCTTGGAAAAATTAAGTCTTTTATAAATATTTATATTTGTGCTATTTCTTTATTTATACATTCCTCTGCTTTATACAAATTTTCATAAATTTTACGAAATATCTCTAATACCTCTACAAGATCTGTGGTTATAGTTATTGTGTAGGCTCCCCAAATTTGGCAACAACCCTTTCTACTTTTTGTTGACTAACTTGTTGTGTTATGAATTTTTATCTTGAGTTATTATCAAAAGACAGTTGCTTAACAGCAATTTTTCTAAATGTATGCATATTATCCAGACACTTCCTTATTTTTTCTGTAGCACTCTGTAGTTGTGCCTCTTCTTGTTCTGCGAGACTCTCCTTATTCTACAATACCTTAACCTGTGTCAGCCCCTGTAAATAATTCTTATTACTTTTTACCCATACTCCTTTTTATTTCTATCCTGTTTTTAAAATCCAGTGTCATTTTATTCCACTGTATAGCTATAACTTCTGAAGAAATTTCTATCTTTCATAATAACTTTTGAATAATTTCCACTACCCATTTCTTAAATTCCTCTCTTTTTAACTATGTGCGGAAGCACTAGTGTCTCATTTTTACTTCATCTCCCCTTAATTTCTACCTTAGTTATTATTGTGCGATCTGAAATAGTTATTAGATGTGTGTAGAAGCTTTAAATTAAATGTACATGTTCCTGTGAAATATAATTTCTATCTAATCTATCCCATTCTTTGACAAATAATATATAAATTATCTCTGAGTTCTTCCTACTGAATTCAAATCTTCCATACCAAATATTTTTATAAATATCTTTAGAAATCTACCCTCTTTTGTTATATCTTCCCTTCTAGGTTCCCAAGTATATCCTCACTGTTGCAAATCACATTCCTGTGTCCACCTATAAGTATTATTCCCTGCTGAAAACTGATAAACTCTCCCAAAATTCCCTAAGCTCCATAATAGCAGTTTTAGGTGGAATATAAAAATATGCCAGTATAATCCTCCTCCCATGCCAGTAACTCTTTGCTATTGCAAATCTACCTTCCTGATAGGAACAATGATATGAAATCAACAGCTTCACCCACAGGTTATCCATGCTAAGAAATGTTACAGCTTCAGACAGATTAATTGCTGTCTGTTCTTGTCTTATCTTTATCCCCCTCCCAGATGTGAAAACTAACTTGTATGATTTCAGAAAACATTAATCTTAAGAAAAAGTGCACTGGCTATCTATAAATACATCTAAAGTGTACAATATTCTAGTAAATGCATTACAGTATTTAGTTGCCAGTAAATCTTGCTATCTCTTATCTGGAGCATTTCTCCCCGGCCCTCTGCTGAAAATTGGCTTCATTCCAAGCCAGACTTTCCCGGTTAACAAATGTTAAACAAATAAATAAAATAAAATCGTATTCAATTCCGGTAATTTCAAACTTTATTTTTTACTTAGCTGCTTGCCCTTGTACATTTTAATTTTACATTTTTCTCAAGTAATAATGTCCATACATCTCGATTTATTGCCTTTGCCTTTACCTTTAGTTAGCTTGTTTCGATGACAACTTATTCACTTAAAACATGTCTTTGTCCAGCATTTCTTCTCTTTTTAAATTGCAATGCCTGCATTTTTTAAAACTGAAAATAAAACACCTGTTTACTTTAGCATCTTTATCATATACAGCAATCACTGAAAATGCTTTACTATATAACATGTAATTTATATCATAAAATGTTTTATACAGATACTGTTAAAATTTACTTAGAGTTATTTTTTCATTTTTTTCTCCCCTTTTTCCCTTTTAGTGTCCTTCCAAACATTAATGACTTGAAGTGGGACATACACCTGAGAGTCCACCAACAAGTTTAACAAATTCAACAAAAATTCAGTCTTTCTTAGTGAGTTTTTCTTGCAAAGTCATATGTCACAAATGTGTTTGATGTTTATAGTCTCACATTTATTCACTAATTTCAGTGTTGCTGGTCTTCTTCCCGTTCACCTCCAGCTCCCACTTCCAGACTCCAGTTCAGGTACAAGGTGGTCCAAATTCTTTTAGTCAACTCTTGTGCTTTTTTCTGTCTCTCAAGCATTTCTTTTGGAACATTGAAAAAAACTTTCACTAGCAAAGTCTTTCTCTATGAGCCTTGCAATCTGAAGAATGAGAAACAGTGTCCCATTCTGGTCAATGTCCCATCTCTTGTCAGACAAACCTTTGTATTTCCCTCTCGGCCTGTTCTGCATCAAAACATGAATTAGATTTTCCAAGAAAAAATATTCTGAAGACAGCTGGATACAGCAGCTTGAATCTCACACCTAACCTCTCAGCATTCCCTAATTGCTGGTATACATTTTATTTCCTTCTGCCTGCTGTTCAGTTAATAATCACTTTCCAGACACACTCTGTTGCCTCCAGTGTTTAGTATTTTGCCCTTCTGCCACAATTCTTTCTGGATCAGCTCTTTCTGCTGATATAATTGCATCTTTACTAAAACAGGTCTTGGCTGCTTTCTCAATACCAGGCTTGGGGCATACACACAATGCTCCTTTTCAAGTAACAAATCCTGGTGCAGAATACCAGTCCAGTTACTTATTTGTGCTTTTATAAAATTAATACCTTCTGTTCCTTCGAGATTCTGCGATACAGCAGAAAATCTCAGATTTTCTCTGCATGCTCTGTCCTCTAACTACTGTTTTTGAAACAGTTTTTCTTGAGCAGTGTCATACTTATTCAGTCCTTTCTTCATTTTCACCTCTGAGTTTTGCAGTTTTATCAGTTCATCTGAATAGCTATTTAAAGCTTCTTCCATTTTTCTAGCCTTCTGTTGTTTGAGTTTATATACTCCTTCAATGTTTCCTGTATTTTAATCAGCTTTAAACAGATTTGACTTATTATTTCCTATAAATTATTGGAAGACATCTCTTGTACCAAAATTAGAGCTTGAACTGCTTTTTTTTGCTAAACAGCTGAAGGATTTTTCCCAGTCAGTATTTTCTTTTTATATTTTTTACTTGATTTGGTTACAGGATATGTAAGTCTTTTCTTTGTTGGCATGCAGACAGCATACTCACTGGCCAATAACTGATTTTTTTCTAATACAGGCAGAATTACCTGCCCTTATCTATCAGTTTCTTTTTCACACTGAGAGAGTTGAAATTAAGCAGTTGATCAATGTGCAGCCATCTTAGAAAACCCAACATCAGTGTCAACATTAGTACAAACATCCTTGATGGAGTCAACAAACATTGCAAGCTATGACAGGAAGGTCATCTCCTACTGCTCACAAGAAAATACCATATATACTATCTAGTCCTGTGACAAAGCTTATTGTCAGGTTTGGAAATCTAAGGCCATTTCTTGACAGATGAAAGTACAGATGTCTGACCCTTCTCTTAATCCATTAGTACCAAAATCATCATCATACTGCCATCAATATGACTAATGGTCTTTACTCTGATCAATAAAGCACAAAAACAAACACAAACTGAACTGCAAATCCCCAAATGAAGAAAACAAATGACTCCAAGCCACAAGTGAGGTAAAGTTAGCGCTTTCAGTTACTTAATTTAGCAAACTTCTTCAAACAACTTAAAAGAAAAAATCACTTAGATAGGCAACCATAAATGACATCATCAAACATGAGTCTACAATCCATCCACATTTAAAGCTAAATACCCAAATTTGTATAAAATGTTAAATACATTTATATATAAAAACATAATATGCAAAAAACACAAAATACATTGTCAAAGCACCATCGGATATGAAAAATTTGTAAAAAAACCAACACAGGAAAAAATATATATATGTATATTAAATAATGTAAATATATATATATATATATATATATATATATATATATATATATATATATATAAATATATAATCACACATTTATACATATGTGCACAAAATTGTATATATGTGTGTATCATACTCCATCCCCCAATTTAACCATTGATTTTAGAATTGCCAGCATTTTCAACTCCCTATTGCATACCTCTATTTTGTTGTTTTAGAAATTGTGTGAGAACAATATCAGGCATTTGCTTAATAATAGGTCCGTTTATGGTAATTACATCCACAATTTATCTCCAATTGAAAGGGACATGTTATTTAATTTGAGGTTTGCAGGTATCCGTATACTAAAACTGGATAAAGGTGGGGGGCTTATTTTCATGGACAATGAGGATTATAGTATGAGGATGTGTTCACTTTTGGCTGGTAGGGCCTATGAATGAGTGTCCAGAAATGAGATTAATGGGGCTTATCAGCATATAAGGGGTTTCATTAACAACCTCTTTATTGATGAGTCTGTGGACATTGATTTGTACCATTATTTGGATATTACTAACTCCGTGGTGCCCGTTAATTTTGGGCTGCCAAAAATACATAAAGATCTAAATAACCCCCCATTATGGCTGATTGTGGATGGTAGACAATCAATTACTTTTGGGTGTGCTAAATTTATTGACACCAAATTGAAGTATGTACTTTCAGCTGAGCCTCATATTTGTAAAGATTCTTGGGTCTTTTTGAAAGCCATCAATGATTTGCCTTACAGCAGTGAGTATAACTTCCTCACAATTGATGTTCGAGATTTATACACTGTAATCCCTCAAGACATCTGGCGTAATTGGGTCAGGGATTATTTGTTGGAGAAACAAGTGGATGGTCCCGCTATCTAGTTGATAGATTATTTGTTGGACTTGGTGCTCAGTAGCAACTATTTTATTTTTAATAAAGAATTTTCTTTACAAAAATCTGGCATTGCCATGGGCTCTCCCTGTCATGCCACCTTTGCTAATACTGTGATGGCATACTGGGAGAAACATTTTCTATTCAGGGATGTAACCTTCCAACATAGGGTAGTCTGGTACACCCGTTATTTGGATGATATTTTTATCATTTGGAAAGGTGACAAGCCCATGGCATCAGCCTTTATTGAGCATATCATGACATTTATCAATTTTCTGGAGTTCACTTGGGATTTCCAAAATGATAAAATAGCTTACTTGGACATTGAACTTATTATGATAGATCTAATGGGGGATTTCTTTCTAAGATTTTTAGGAAATCTACCTATTCCAGTGCCCTACACCAGTTCCCACCCCTTTTATCAGAAAAGGGCGGTTGTCAAGGGTCAACTTGTTAGAGCAGCCAGAATGGTGTCCCTTGATTCTGAGTTCCAGGTTGAGTGTAGCCTTTTGAAGGATATGTTCATCAAGAGGGGTTACCCAAAGGGCCTTGTTAACCAGTTGATTAGAGAGGTGTATACAAAAAGGAATGATGGGTTCTTTAGACCACTTCTGTTTGGGGCCCAGGTGGACATGGACAACATGTAGGTGAGTCATTACCACATTTTTCTGGTTGTATTGTCAGCCAACCAGGGGAGGATCCTTTGATTCCTCATGAGGGACATACCATCCCAGTCACTTCAGCTACTTTAGCTGATGTTTCAGTGAATGTGAGGTCCCCAAGATCACAGGTGGGTGTCAGTATTAACCTTGGGTTTATTACTACTTTTCCATTGGATGCACCCCTTATTAGATCCATTTTAATTAAGAATTGGTGCTTCTTACATGAGGATATGACCATTAAAGATAGAGTGGGGGATGAGCCCAAGGTGGTTTTTAGTAAGGGCTGGAATTTGAAAGCAATAGTGGAAGGCTGTATGTCCCTCCACCATTCCCCTCATCCTGGTATGTTTAAATGTTTAAATGTGGATGTTGCTGTTTTTGTAAACATATTACACTGCTAATACCTTCATGGTACATAACCAATGTTATTCTGTCAAAGAAAGGTTTAATTGTGATTCAAAAGGAGATGTTTACTTGGGTACTTGCCAAAATTGTCCAGCATTTTATATCGGTAGGACAGAGAGACCCCTGAAAAATAGGATCTATGAGCATGTGTATAGTACTGGGAAATTGAATTTAAATAATGCCCTGGCTAGGCATGTGAAAATTAACCCTACCCATGAATTTTTTTCTAAGGCTATAGATAAGGTTGGCTTAGATGATGGGGGGACCATTATCGTTGAGACTTGATGAGAAAAAAATAGCCTGGCAGCTTAGACTTAATGCACATGCACCCCCGAGACTCAATGATAGTCTATCCATTAAATGTATTCTCAAGCTTAAATCTTTGGCTAGGTAATATGGGGCCCTCATTTAATCATGTATATTGTTCATTATATTGTATTGTACTGTGTGAATGTATGTATGTTCGTATGGATGGAGTGTGATACACACATATATATAATTTTGTGCACATATGTGTAAATGTGTGATTATATATTTATTTATATATATATATATATATATATATATATATATATATATATATATAAATATATATACATGTTACATAATTTAATATACATATATATATATTTTTCCTATGTTGGTTTCATATCCAATGGTGCTTTGGCAATGTATTTTGCATTTTTTGCATATTATGTTTTTATATATAAATGTATTTAACTTTTTATACAAATTTGGATATTTAGCTTTAAATGTGGGTGGATTGTAGACTCATATTTGATTATGTCATTGATGGTTGCCTTTTTAAGTGATTTGTTCTTTTTAACTTGTTTGTCCGAAGAAGTTTTCTAAATTAAGTAAATGAAAGCGCTAACTTTACCTCACTTGTGGCTTGGAGTCATTTGTTTTCTTCATTTGGGGATTTACTCTGATCAATCACTGACACACTTTGTTTGGTATAGAATCTTATCCAAACAGCCTCAGGCCAAGTACACCCAACCAATAAAATAAAATCTCAACTCAAAACTCAAAATCACAAAACTCAAAGTCCTGTCAGTATATTCTGTATCCTACAGACTGCTAAGAAGTGACTTGTGCCTGACACACAAGACATCCTCCCACCCAATACTGATGGATTTACTGCACATCAACAAGTCAAATGGCATCAGGAATATTTAACCTAGGGATCTAAACCTCTTCTGTAACATCAACAGAACAATTTGGAGGGACAGGTATATCTTGCAGGATATGGCTGCTCTGGAACAGACTTCCCATCCACATAAAACAAAGTTAATGCCTGTCTATATTCAAGCACAACTTTGATATTTGGATGGGAAATAGAAAATTTACCTCAGGACTGCCCTCTGGCATTACATTTAGGCAGGTCCTCAAAGTTGTATCCCATACATGGGTTATTTACAATTATGTATAGCATGATCCCAGTTATTCTCATTAGGGGTAATATATAATCATTGACCGTGGGATTGCT